>NC_085844.1:4045103-4170103 GCF_035594765.1 Anolis carolinensis | reverse complement strand
GCCTGATCCTTGCAAGCAATCAGGACAAAGGCAATCAAGACCAAGATCGAAAAATCAGCTGCTGACCCAAAATGCAGACTGTGCAAGGAAACCGACGAAACCATTGATGATATCCTCAGCTGCTGTAAGAAAATCACACAGACAGACTACAAACAGAGGCACAACTATATGGCCCAAATGATCCATTGGAACTTATGCCTCAAGTACCACCTCCCAGCAGCAAAGAACTGGTGGGATCACAAACCTGCAAAAGTATTGGAGAATGAGCACGCAAAGATATTCTGGGACTTCCGAATCCAGACTGACAAAGTTCTGGAACACAACACACCAGACATCACAGTTGTGGAAAAGAAAAAGGTTTGGATCATTGATGTTGCCATCCCAGGTGACAGTCGCATTGATGATAAACAACAGGAAAAATTCAGCCGCTATCAGGACCTCAAGACTGAACTGCAAAGACTCTGGCAGAAACCAGTGCAGGTGGTCCCGGTGGTGATGGGCACATAGGGTGCCGTGCCAAAAGATCTCAGCCGGCATTTGGAAACAACAGACATTGACAAAATTACGATCTGCCAACTGCAAAAGGCCACCCTACTGGGATCTGCACGCATCATCCGAAAATACATCACACAGTCCTAGACACTTGGGAAGTGTTCGACTTGTGGTTTTGTGATATGAAATCCAGCATATCTATCTTGTTTGCTGTGTCATAATAAAATAATAATAATAATAATAATAATAATAATAATAATAATAATAATAATAATAATAATAGGTGGAATATCTTTTTCTACCTGTTGAGTTAATTGATCCATGTCCATCAAAAACACTTGAGCCCGGCCAGAATCATATTGGCCTTTTAAGCTGCTGCATTACACTGTTGACTTATGTTAAGCTTGTGGTTTACTGTTCCTTTTTAGAATGTTTACAAGCCAAGTCTCACCCATCCTATATCTGCGTATTATGTTATTTTTCTTAAGTATAGTATTTTATATTTCTCCCAAGTGGCAGCAGATTCCATCATCAAACAGCATGAGTCTCAATGGATTCAATGGAATCTTTTTTCCTGCCATTTGAAACCATTGTTCCATGGTTTCCTAATTTCTGGAAGAGCAAAAAACAAGCTTTCTCCTCCCTCAATATGATCTCCTTCTAAATATCTAACCATGGTTATTATGTCACCTCTTTGCCTTCTCTTCTTCTGGCTACATATTGTTGTTGTGGGGTATAAATAATGGTAATGCAGTGCCCATTTGCTCAGTCCAGATGTTGATATCTGGGTTAACGTTGTGTCCTGGCGCTTCCAATTCTTGAACCCGAAACTGAGCAAATATTTCCCATTAGCAACCAGTACAATTTGGTTAAAGAACGAGAGTAAGATTCTTGAAACTCCTTTTCTGGAAGGATGTCAGCCATGGCAAAACTCTTGTTTTCTGCGCATATATCCATATGGAGCCCTTGCCAAGTTTTACCATTGAATTTTCCACCGAGAGCATCTTAGGTTCAATCTAAAAGACTCGAGGCTCCATCCTAAGCCTTGGCAGGGTGTGTTTCCCTCCCCAAGTAACATTTGCTCGGTAATACTTCTCCTTTTGGGGGAATTTACTGTCGTAATTAATAGGTTATGATTAGGTCAATAACTTTCATCAACCCGGCCAGGAGAGAACCTATTAATGAAACTGTAAAATAACATAAACTCGGCGATGAAGATGGGAGGCTGGATTTACAACTTCCCAGAAACCCTAATAACTAACACGACAATTTACAGGAAGTAAAATGAACCGGGCCTCCATAAAACACAACCAAAATTATGCCCCTTCTCCAAACAAGACAAATTAAAAATGTTTAAGCGAAATTCCGTGACCCAAAGCAAAGGTAGGGACCCCGCAAGGAAGAGCCTGGTGTTTTATGGACGACGGAGGACCATTACAGTGTGTGTTTATCTGAGTATACTTGTGTCCAAATATATCTGGATTGCCATCACATTTGGCAAATTTCAAACAGATTATGTTTTTTTTTTTGGATAGCCATTCCCATAATATTTCAACTTTGACTTTGGGAAACACTCCACATTTTCTAGCTTTGTGATGTGGAATGTATTATAATTAACATTAATGACTTAAATAATACTTTATTAACTCGAACTAATTTCGGTATTACTGAAAGTCATCAAGAACATATAGCAGTAACCTTTTCTTCCAATTCATGTGAGCATCAAGGGCACTCCAAAGGACATTCTTGAGCTGGTCACTGTTGTAGCCCAGCCTGAGCCTGAGTCTGATATTGGCCCCATTGCTCTGTTAAAAGACTCTGATTTTAGGCCTGAAATTCAGCTACCTTTGCCTGAGTCTGTTCCAGCAGAGGATTCTGGAATTGGAGATGAGATGGTTACAAGCAGGCATTCCGATCCACATTTCTTTTCCCAGTCAAGGCCAGTTCAGCTGCCAGATGGGCATGCTAGTCTGGAGGAGGAGGAGGATGATAATAATAATAATAATAATAATAATAATAATAATAATAATAATAATAATAACTTTAATTTTATACCCCGCCCCATCTCCTCGAAGGGACTCGGAGCGGCTTACGTGGGGCCATGCCCGACACAACAATACAATAACAGCAATAAAACAATAAAACAAATATTGCATCAATAAAACATCAACATCAGTAAAACAGTCATAAAAGTCAGCATACAGCATAAAATGTTAAAAACGGGAGGCTAAAACATGGATCTGGGCCAAAGAGGTAGTTTCACAGCAAAAAATAGTCAATAAAGTGCAAGGTAATAATGGCCAGGCATCCTATTGTTGAGTGGGCAGATAGATCAAACCTACAATGATTAAGGATGTGTTTGACAGGAGGGAGTTGTTTACCCAGGGAAGAAGTCAGCGAGAATGTTTATGAAGGAGTAAACGGCTGTTTCTGAGATGCGCTAATGAGCAGCTTTCCCATGAGAGGAAAAGTTCTCCCTTGGAATAATAGCCTTGAAATCTCCTTAAATACTTGGTGCTTTCTCTGCAGAGGTGTCAACTTTGCAATTCAAGAGAGATCTGTGTCTCCGTGTCCTATATGCTGTATTGCCGTGGACTTTCAAGCCAAGTTATTGATTCTGAACCTTATTTGCTTGTGCATGCTTATAATCTTCAATAAACAGCTTGTTTGCTATATTCTGGGCTACAGTGTCATTTCAAGGTGCCTATGCAGCCTAGGGGTGTGACAGTCACCTTGAACTACAAAGCCCTGGGTGGGAAGCTGAAGACTTTGAGGCCCAGGTGACATCTTCAACAGCTCTACCAGTGAAAGATAGAGAACTAAACAAGGAGATATGGTGAGTGAATAGTTGGCATCAATGAGTGATATTTGGCTTCTGGTACTATCATCTTCATGTCCTAAAGACTACTGGCTACGGATGGGTTGCATTTCACAAAGAACGTGTGGTGAATCTTGTTTAAAGCACTTTAAAGCAAATCTTTGGGAATCTGGAGACAACACTTCCATCATCTGTCCAAAAGAAAGTGTAAACACAAGGATGTGACTGTTAGAGAAGTTGGGGGACAGAAGGAGAGTCACAGCAGAACAAAGAAAGCTTGAGACGTCTATATACCAATGCACAGAATTTGGAGGACAAATAAGATGAACTTGAAGGCCTAAACGTGTAGTTGAAGAAAAGAGGAGAATTGTCACACTCCAGAGAAGGAAATCACTTTGACTGTAAACAGCACACCCAGTTGGTAAATCAGCAAACAGTTTATTGTAGAATATATAAAGCAAAGCAATGAAAACAGTAAAAAGTAGAATCCAAAATTAGTCAATAGTTAAGATTGTCTTTAGGCTTTCAGCATAAATCCAAAGCATCAAAACGTAGAACTTCCATGGAGCAAGGTATGAAGAAATCAGGAAACATAGCAACTCGAAACCATAGGCAAAACTTAAACAAAGTACAGTAGAGTCTCACTTATTCAACATAAACGGGCCTGCAGAACATTGGATAAGCGAATATGTTGGATAATAAGGAGGGATTAAGGAAAAACCTATTAAACATCAAATTAGGTTATGATTTTACAAATTAATCACCAAAACATCATGTTATACAACAAATTTGACAGAAAAAGTAGTTCAATACACAGTAATGCTATGTAGTAATTACTGTATTTACAAATTTATTTATTTATTTGCAGCATTTATATTCTGCCCTTCTCACGCCGAAGAGGACTCAGGGCGGATCACATTACACATATAGGCAAACATTCAATGCCTTTTACCATAGAACAAAGACAAACAAACATAGGCTCTGAGCGGGCCTCGAACTCATGACCTCCTGGTCAGAGTGATTCATTGCAGTGATTCATTGCAGCTGCTCTCCAGCCTGCGCCACAGCCCGAGCCCAAATTTAGCACCAAAATATCACGATGTATTGAAAACATTGATTACAAAAATGTGTTGGATAATCCAGAACGTTGGATAAGCGAATGTTGGATAAGTGAGACTCTACTGTAGTTCCAAAAAGCAAACAGGATCATCCCTGGATACACCGAGCACTTGGAAGCAGAACCAAGAAGGTAAAGAACTGTTTAAAGCTACAGACAATGCAGTTGCTGTTGCCCGTTTTGGGTCTAAAACTATTACACTGCCTGTGACCCCTTTATTTTATCAGTTTTAAACCTATTTATTTATGCAATGCTTTTGACATGAAATAAATATAAGCCCTTGGTTGGTGGATCAGGTTTTACAGTAGAGTCTCACTTATCCAAGCTAAACGGGCCAGCAGAAGCTTGGATAAGCGAATATCTTGGATAATAAGGAGGGATTAAGGAAAAGCCTATTAAACATCAAGTTAGGTTATAATTTTACAAATTAAGCAACAAAACATCATGTTAAACAACAAATTTGACAGAAAAAGTAGTTCAATACGCAGTAATGTTATGTTGTAATTACTGTATTTAGGAATTTAGCACCAAAATATCACGATATATTGAAAACATTGACTACAAAAATGGCTTGGATAATCCAGAAGCTTGGATAAGCGAGGCTTGGATAAGTGAGACTCTACTGTACTTTAAACTTGGAAGACACTGTCCAAGGTGCTGAATCCTATCCCCAACCAAG
This sequence comes from Anolis carolinensis, assembly GCF_035594765.1. NCBI lineage: Eukaryota > Metazoa > Chordata > Lepidosauria > Squamata > Anolidae > Anolis > Anolis carolinensis. Next base: position 4,164,997 of record NC_085844.1, on the reverse strand, counting down.
ATTGAGCAAATCCACAAAAGTGTGTTTTAGGCCTTTATCGGTCCAGTTCTTTCAAAATCACAAATTACAGTGTTTTAGGCCTTTATTGGTCCAGTTCTTTACAAATCACAAATTTCATTATGAAAGCTTTTTAACTCCACTGTATTCTTCGTTAGTCAAAGGCATTACAATCGTACAGAAGAAGAAAAATGACAACATTAGAGTCACAAGTCCATGTTAAGATGTGGATTGTGTTCTCAAATCAAGCATGGGCCAACTTCAGCCCTCCCTCCAGGTGTTTTGGACTTCAACTCCCACAATTCCTAACAGCCTACCGGCTGTTAGGAATTGTGGGAGTTGAAGTCCAAAACACCTGGAGGGAGGCCTGAAGTTGGACCATGCCTAGATGTTTTCTCTAACATTGGAATGACCAAGGCCAACCTTTCTCTCTGCCTTGCATGATGGTACCTTCATTTCCCTCTCTCTTTCCGCAGGTGCAGGGAGCCGTGCCAAGGACAACAGAAGGCACTGAGGAAAAAGCAAGCAAGGAGGAAACAGGGTTGTTGTATGTCTTTCGGGCTGTGTGGCCATGTTCCAGAAGCATTCTCTCCTGACGTTTCGCCCACATCTATGGCAGGCATCCTCAGAGGTTGTGAGGTATATGGGGAAAACTAAGCAAAGAGGTTAATATATATCTGTGGAAAGTCTAGGGTGAGAGAGGTCAGTGTGAATGTTGTGTAGTTAATCACTTTAATTAGCATTGAAAAGCTTATCTGCTGTCTTCTTCCTGCCTCTGGGGCATCCTTTGTTTAGAGTCGTTAACTGCCCTTGGTTGATTCATGTCTGGAAATCCTCTGTTTTCAGAGTATTGCTTTTTATTTACTGTTCTGATTTTTGAGTTTTTTAATACTGGTAGCCAGATTTTGTTCATTTTCATGGTTTCTTCCTTTCTGTTGAAGTTGTCCACATGCTTGTGGATTTCAATGGCTTCTCTGTGTAGTCTGACATGATAGTTGTTGGAATGGTCCAGCATTTTTGTGTTCTCAAATAGTATTCTGTGTCCAGGCTGGTTCATCAAATGCTCTGCTATGGCTGATTTCTCTGGTTGAGTGAGTCTGCAGTGCCTTTCATGTTCTTTGACTCTTGTTTGGGCGCTGCGTTTGGTGGTCCCTATGTAGACTTGTCCACAGCTGCATGGTATCCGGTAGACTCCTGCAGAAGAGAGAGGATCCCTCTTGTCCTTCGCTGACCGTAGCATTTGTTGGATTTTCTTCGTGGGTCTGTATTTCCAGACATGAATCAACCAAGGGCAGTTAACGACTCTAAACAAAGGATGCCCCAGAGGCAGGAAGAAGACAGCAGATAAGCTTTTCAATGCTAATTAAAGTGATTAACTACACAACATTCACACTGACCTCTCTCACCCTAGACTTTCCACAGATATATATTAACCTCTTTGCTTAGTTTTCTCCATACCTCACAACCTCTGAGGATGCCTGCCATAGATGTGGGCGAAACGTCAGGAGAGAATGCTTCTGGAACATGGCCACACAGCCCAAAAGACATACAACAACCCTGTGATCCCGGCCATGAAAGCCTTCGACAACACAAGGAGGAAACACACACATTGCCCGTCCCTGCGGAGACAAAGCCCCCTCCCTTGACTGCCCCACATCCCTTGGGAAGATGGGCGACCCCTCCATAAACTTCAACAGGCTGCCGCAGCCCAGGTGGGATGAGCGAAATGTTTTCCGACCATGGTAAACAGGCAGGCAACCCCATTAAACAAGCCCCTCCTGGGACTGCTCTTCGTGGAAGCGTCACCCTGAAACAGCTGCAACCCACATCTGGAAACATCTGGGGAAAGTCACTTTCGTTCTCCAGCCGTCGCTCCATAAGCTTTTCAGACAGCGAGTGCGCTTGTGCTTCTTGCGGCTGTCTCTACGTGCACAGATGTATGGCATATATGGCAGCGTGGACACGTCTTCAGCTTAGAGAGATCAAAACTATGAGGGTTGAATGAAAAGTAATGCCAGGGTTGTTGTATGTATTCCGGGCTGTAAAGGGGCCGAGCTGTGGCGCAGGCTGGAGAGCAGCCTGCTGCAATAAATCACTCTGACTATGAGGTCATGAGTTCGAGGCCAGCCCGTGGCGGGGTGAGCACCCGTCAATTAAAAATAATAATTAAAAAAATAGCCCCTGCTCGTTGCTGACCTAGCAACCCGAAAGATAGTTGCATCTATCAAGTAGGAAATAAGGTACCACTTATAAAAAAAGTGGGGAGGCAAGTTTAATTAATGCCACCCTGAGTCCCCTGTTGGGTGAGAAGGGCGGGCTATAAATATTGTAATAAATAAATAAATAAATACGACATTGGAATGAGGAAGTGCGGTCAGAGTGGATGATGAAGCAGCTGCTCCCCCCTGTGGCCAGAATTGAACATCCCCTCAGGAGAAGGTTAAATTGCCTCTGCGTCTGTCTGTCTCTGTCTCGGTTCTATGTGTATATGGGCATTGAATGTCTGCCCTATATGTGTATAATGTGATCCGCCCTGAGTCCCCTTCGGGGTGAGAAAGAAGGGCGGAATATAAATACTTTAAATAAATAAATAAATATGGCCATGTTCTAGAAGTATTCTCTCCTGACGTTTCACCCACATCTATGGCAGGCATCCTCAGAGGTTGTGAGGCATGGAGAAACTAGGCAAGGAAGGTTAATATGTATCTGTGGAGAGTCCAGGGTGTGAGAAGAGTTCTTTGTCAGTTGGAAGTCAGCGTGAATGTTGCAGTTAATCACCCTAATTAGCATTGGAAAGGTTTGTCTCTTGCCTGGAGGGCATCCTTTGTTCAGAGTCATTAGCCGTCCCTGGAGCTCCTCTGCCCTCAGAGTGTTGCTTCCCATCTATACTATACTAATTACTATATTTATGAATTTAGCACCAAAATATCACAATATATTGAAAACATTGACTACAAAAATGCGTTGGATAATCCAGAATGTTGGATAAGTGAGTGTTGGATAAATGAGTCTCTACTGTACAGGTAGCCAGATTTTGTTCATTTTCATATTATTTGAGAACACAGAAATGCTTGACCACTCCAACAACTATCATGTCAGACTACACAGAGAAGCCATTGAAATCCACAAGCAGGTGGACAACTTCAACAGAAAGGAGGAAACCATGAATGTTATGTAAATATTCGAAAACATTTAACCTCCTGATGCCTCAATTAATGTAATTATATTGGTATCTATTTTTATTTCTGAAATTTACCACCCTCAGTTTATACTGGAGTCAATGTTTTCCCAATTTTTTTTGTGGTAAAATTAGGTGCCTCGGCTTATATTCGGGTCGGTTTATACTCGAGTATCTACGGAACTGCATTTACATTTGGATTATTGCATTTCCTTATTGCTTTTTGCCTTCCTTTTGCTACCTTTTCTTCAATAAACTGTTCATGTCAAGTCTGTCTCAGTGGTGTGTGTGTTGAGAGCAACATGGATCCTCGCTGGGGTGCAACACATTGCTTCCCACTCTGCGCATGATTTTCGCTTTTCCCCCCGGTTGAGTTTCTGAATTATTTCTTGCTCCGGGAAAATGAACCGTGCCGGCGTTTTGCAGGGGCCCTGGACGGTATCTTCTCCTTCTGTCTTCCCCTCTGATTTATCCCTCCTCTAACCTTGAGTTTATTTCACGGTCAGGAATCCGGGGCTCGATGTGATGTTTCCAGCTTAACCACCTGATTTATCTGCCCCTCTCTCTCTTTTCACGCATTACTTCATGGCATGGGCACTCAGTGTTCATTTTAATAATAAAACGGATACGTCTCCGAAGGGGTTCGGTGTCCGTGTGTTTGCGTGTGCGGACGTGCGTGACCAGAGGGGCCGGGATGGAGGGCGTTGAAATTAAATATTATAATGCCAGATTAATTGCCTGATTTATCGCTCGGCATTAAAAACCTTCCTTCAAAGAAAATCACCGTGAGACTTAATCCATGTTTCCTGTCAAGGAAGGCTTTCATGCCAAGAGGGCCTTTCCGCACTGCTAAATTATAGCGCTATAATTCCACTTCATTCACCAATGGATCCCTGGGATTTGTAGTTTAGGGAACAAGGAAGCTAGGGCAAAACTCTGAATCAATATTGACAGAAAGAACCCTAGGACAATGATGGGCAACCTTTTGCATTTGGTGTGTCAAAATTCACCAAAAAAAACCTAGCATGACTTGGGTTGTGAGTCACTTCGAGAAAAGAACCATAATTTCACAATATATATAGTTAAATAACAAAAATATATAATTGTAATATATAACTGTATTTAATAAATCAAAAACTATTTACTACCATTATTTCCATGTACAACAATCTATGGTACTCTTGCAGTTTCCACGCTGATTTCTCTCGGTTGTAGTTTCAATGTAGTCATGAATAATGAATAATATAATATTAATATAATAGTAATAATATAATAATATACTACAACAATAATAGAATAATAATAGAATGATTTTATATATATATAATATATACTAGCTTATATATATATATATATATATATATATATATATATATATATATATATGCTGTGCCCGGCAACGCGTTGCTGTGGCTAGGACTTTATTTTTCTTTTCTTTTTGTTGTATGAACGTAGAGGCGTGGATGAGAGGTTGTTCTGTCAACTTTCGAGGTTGTGAGGCATTTAGTTTAGTTGTTTTGTCCGGTGCCGTGATTCCATTACCCTTTTATATATATATATATATATATAATAAATGTAATGTGCATAATTCCCATGGAGTAAACAACAAAACCACTGGACCAAATCACACCAAATTTGGCCACAAAAAACATTAGTCATCCAATCAATCTGCATGCGGCAGCATGTCAGCAAAAACGGCTAGGCGTGTCAGTGCTGACACGCGTGTCATAGGTTGGTCATCACTGCCCTAGGACATGATGTATTCGCACTATAGAATTAATACAGTTTGGCCCCAAGTTAAGTGCCTTTGCTCAAGGCTACGGAATCCAAGGATTTGTAGTTTGGTGAGGCCCCAGCACTCTTTCGTAGAGAAGGCTGGAGACCCTGTGAAACTATAACTTCCATGATTCCATCGCATTATTAAGCCATGGCACTTAAAGTGGCATCAAACCGCATTAACACTGCAGTGTAGATGTGTCCTGGGAGGCACATAGTGAGAAATTTGAAAAACTCAATCAGAATGCTCTATAGCCTCCACAAAATGCAACTTGGAGAGCACCATGGCACTTTAAAAAGGAACATTGTGTTGCAATTGTGTAGTACAGATGTGTGCTGGGATTAGGAAGGATCTTAGCAGACGGTCGTAGGTGTCTTCAGGTAAGAACTTGCTTCCAAGTCTACAACTGGTGAATGTATTTGGGCATAAAACCAACACTTACCATTGCTACAATGTTTATGAATGCCATTTATCTCATTTCCATTAAGGGCCATGTCACCCTCATGGTTGCCTTGAATCCATGAACAGTGAATCCATGGATAGAGTGGGCCAATGGTAATTGTTTTACATAGTGATTGGTGTTTTTACCCAGTTTGAGTCCCCAGATGTTATCAAACTCCCATTGCTTTTGATGTGCAGACTGGGGATGATTGGAATGTCAAGCGATGGGTTCATGAAATGATTTATAGTTTCCAAATCATGACCTTTCTGAACTGCTGCAAGCTGGATAGCAAGTGTCCCAGAAGCAAACATAACACATCAGAGTCCTTTCACAGCAAAAACATGTTTTGGTCCATCTATTAACAGCGTTCAACCACACACATCTGACCTTATCTGCACACTGAATAGAAAATTCATGGGTTGAAGCTTTCATCCAAAATATCTGGAGGCTTTAATCTTCACCATTGCAATATATACAAATGTACAATCAGGAAACGCAGATCCACTTTCAGGCTTGTTCTTGCAAACGAATGGAACCTCAGACAGTCACATACAGAATAGGCAGATACTGAGACTGAGTTACACAGGAGAGAGAAAGATGGATTCTTTTCTCCTCCTTATATATATAGCCACTAGCTGTGCCCAGCCACATGTTGCTGTGGCGTTGTCTGGTGGTGTCTGTATTTTATAGGCAGTGTGGAAGAGGCCTAAGTGAGGCCTAACTCTGCCTGTCCCCTGGGCTGAGTGGGTTGCTAGGAGACCAAGTGGGTGGAGCTTAGCCTTCTAACTGGCAGCAATTGGATAAAAACAATTATTCCTCTCCCTCTAATTAGGACTTTCTTTTTCTTTTCTTTTTATTGTATGAACGTAGAGGCATGGATGAGGGGTTGTGCTGCCAAGTTTAGTGTTTCTGGGATGTGTAGTTTTGTTGTTTTGTCCTAGGCCGAAACGCCATTACCCTTTTATATATATAGATCTACTGATAGATCATCAGTTAAGGACTCTGGCTGATGCAATCCCTTTGCGATAACCCTGACATGGTTATGACTCAGCCATTACTACAGCCTCTTAGGTTGACATTCACAACCACTACCCAGGTGCTCTCAATATTCCACATGTTCATCAAACAGTATTCTTATATGACTAGAATGCCATCCCAGTTGGAAATTGCAACCTAACAACACTTGTGGCTCTGAGGTTGGGGAAAGGTTAAAAGACATTTTAAAGTCAAGCATCATGTCCACAAGCCTTACATCTCAATTTAAACCCCAGTCTTCAGACTAAACAAAACCAACTGCAGCCTTACAGATGTCACAGCTCCCATCAGTTCTAGTCATGAAGTATAATGATGAAAAATACAGGCCTTTACCTTTGTTCTTTGTATTGGTATGTCATTGTTATTCCACTGTATTAAAGGCACTGAACGTTTGCCTTTCTGTGTATGTTGTAATCCACTCTGAGTCCCCTTGGAGAGATAGAGCGGAATATAAATAAAGTGCATTATTATTATTATTATTATTATTATTATTATTATTATTATTATTGTGTTGGAAGCAACCCCAAGGGCCACTCAGTCTGCCAGGAAAGAAGACACAATCAAAGTGTCAGAAATAGCAACCTTATTCAAGCAATAATCCAAATGTAAAAGCAATCAGTAAAAGGCAATAATCCAATGCAAAGGCAATCTGTGGAATATAGTTCAGAGTCTCAAATATAACAAACCAGTCTTGGAAACAAAGCAGCATGAGCTTCAAAACACCATCCAAAATGCAAGATCCAGGCATGAACAAAAGCAAGAATACTTTTCCAAGAGCATAGACAAGTCAGGAACCCCGTTTCCAAAACCAACGTTGCTTCGTCTGAAATCTTTCCCTGTTTCTCCCTTATTTAACCATGCTTACAGGCCAAGAAAGCATTTCTTTATCCTTGAGTTCCCACACGTTTACCAGCTATCCTAAGAGAACGTCTGCGACAATGAACTTTTAGCTTTAACCTTTTTTTTTTCGTGTCAGGAGCAACCGGAGTTGCTTCTGGAGTGAGAGAATTGGCCGTCTGCAAGGACGTTGCCCAGGGGACGCCTGGATGTTTTGATGTTTTTACCATCCTTGTGGGAGGCTTCTCTCATGTCCCCGCATGGAGCTGGAGCTGATAGAGGGAGCTCATCCACACTCTCCCCAGGTGGGATTCGAACCTGGCAGCTTTCAGGTCAGCAACCCAACCTTCAAGTCACTTAGTCCACTACGCCATCTGGGGGCTTTAACCTTGTATCCCTATCTAAGGAAGACTCCTCTGACTCGCTGCCAGAGACAACTGGGACTTGTTGATATTCTGAACTCTGTTGATGTTCTGAATCCTGTGAAAGTTCACCCTTATCACAGGCTTCTGATTCACTGCTAGTCTGCGGCCTCTCTGACAATTCAGAGCCTTCAACATTTCCCACATCAACATTGCCATGGTCTGCCTGCATAGACCCAAATCCCCCTTCATCATCAGACTGAACCACAACAACAGCTGAGAAACCTGATTGCCCTGCATGAATGCCATTTTCCCAAAAGGTTATGGCATCATTTTTCAAAAGGTTGTAACTTCTAACAAGGTAATTGCGCAGACGTTACTTCAATTGGGATGGTTTAATCTAATTACGAAGACTCAATCCCGACGCTGCCACCAATTGTGATGGTGCTAAAGCCAATTGGGAAGACTCAAGCCAATTGTAATGGTGTCAAAGCAAATTGTAAATGCTGTTTCCACTGCTGAGGGGATTTTTGAATCTTTTAATCCCTCTAGATTATATATATACAGTAGAGTCTCACTTATCCAACACCCACTTATCCAACGTTCTGGATTATCCAACGCATTTTTGTAGTCAGTGTTTTCAAAACATCGTGACATTTTGGTGCTAAATTCGTAAATACAGTAATTACTACATAGCATTGCGTACAAAGCTTATGGTTGCAGGTTGTTTGATTTACTTATGGAACTTTAGATAAACAAGTGGTTTAATAACTCTTATAACCACCACACCAGTAGTCTCTGGTGTAATTCCACTCTCACTCTCCTACTGATGATATAAATTGTAGCGAACTCTAACCTCAGCTGAGCTCCTTAGTGAACAATGTCCCAACTACAATAAAAGCCTTTAATTTGATCTACTACCGATCAAATTCCTGATCACTAGTCCTTCCCAACTAGAGATCTTGACTAGGCTCCCTTTAGTCTGCCTTGACTAAAGATTTTGGCCAGGCCTGACTCCTCAACCCTTCTTGACTGAAAAGCCTCCCGCCACGCACTCCCTGGTTTCTTTTTTTTTTAACTCCCACTTTTTCCTTTTCTTGGCTCCGCCCACTTCTCCCTCTGGTGAGCTAGCCAGCTCCGTTTCCTTGGTAACAGCACTACTGTGGATTGAAACAAGATGGCTTCTGTTTCAGCTACTGTGTCAACTAAACACAAATACATACTCTAACAGTTAAAATTAAACATAATAAATATGACTTCTCCACATAATGCCTTTCCAAAGATCATAAAATCTCCAAAAGATTATGGAGATTTCCATTTTCCAAAAAAAAAGCCCTCCTGACAAATGGTCATCCATCCTCTGCTTCAAAACCTTCCCAAAAAAGGAGACTCCATTAAAATCCCAGGCAGATTCCATTGTTGAATAGCTCTGAACAACAAATGAATTGTATGTTACATGAACAACTTGTCCAACTGTCATTACAACTCTGACTCTTCTGATGGCAAAGTATATATTCCGGACATCGTCTCTAGACAAGCAGTTGACCTATAATTATGGGATGCACAGGGCTAGTAGTAGAAAAAATAAGGGTCCTTTGGATTTCCTGGCTGCGAAATCAATCCAGTAACAGGAACAATCAAAGCGAAACGACGTATAATTTTTGTGGGTTGAATAGTAAGAGATCAAGGTCTGCCTGGACCTCGGAGCAACGTGACGGCCATCCTCCCCCCTTTTCCCCATGTTTCCCTTTTTATGGCCTCTGAAACGCTGCCCATTCGGACCCGGAGAAATCTGTTCCTTTTTAATTGAAATGGACACTGGCTATCGACTAGCTATCAAAATCCATATCTATGCCGCAATTCATTTCCAGCCCCTCAACGGTCACCAAGCCTCCCCCCTCCGTCCCACTTTATCCTTCGTTTTGCCCCCAATGTTTTGGTCAGAAGGCAATGCGACCCATGGCACATCATCCCATAAAGATCTCATGACGGCAACATGATTGGGCCAATAACAAAAAAAAAAATTTGTTCCCAAATCTGTCGGGGATAAAATATTAAAAATAATCTCCCTGTTAAGGAAAGTTCCCTCCCTTCCTTTTAAATAACTGGAATGTTTTAAAATTAATTGATTGACTATTAAAGACTAATATAATTTTGATGATGTAGCCTATCTTTTCCGTCATTGATTTTCCGAGGCAGAGTTCCATCTTTTCTCTCTCTCTGCCGGCAATCGTCAGAAAGACCTCTCCTCCCGAAAGGAGCTGGAATTAATCTGGTTCGTCACAGAGGAAAATGATTATTTCTTGGGTGCCTTACTTCTGTCTCATTGGCAATATATCCAAGACATACGGCTAAGCCAGAATCTTGGTTGCGCATTACAGAAATGGTTGGATGCTTTTGTCCAAATTGCAAGTGCACATTCAGTTCAAGTTTGCAGCGACACATCTCCAAATACCGATGTGTTGTCGAAGGCTTTCATGGCCGGGATCACAGGCTTGTTGTGTGTTTTCTGGGCTGTATGGCAATGTTCCGGAAGCATTCTCTCCTGATGTTTCACCCACATCTATGGCAGGCATCCTCAGAGGTTATGAGGTCTGTTGGAAACTAGGCAAGGAAGGTTTATATATATCTGTGGAAAGTCCAGGGTGAGGAAAAGAACTCTTGACTGTTGGAGGCCAGTGTGAATGTTATAAATCTATATATATAAAAGGGTAATGAAATTTCGGCCTAGGACAAAGCAGCAAAAGCACACATCCCAGAAACACTAAACTTGGCAGCACAACCCCTCACCCATGCCTCTACGTCCATACAACAAAAAGAAAAGAAAAATAAAGTCCTAATTAGAGGGAGAGGAATAATTGTTTTTTTTCCAATTGCTGCCAGTTAGAAGGCTAAGCTCTGCCCACTTCGTCTCCTAGCAACCCACTCAGCCCAGGGGACAGGCAGAGTTAGGCCTCACTTAGGCCTCTTCCACACTGCCTATAAAATACAGATTATCTGATTTTAACTGGATTATATGGCAGTGTAGACTCAAGGCCCTTCCACACAGCTATATAACCCATTTATAATGGACTTAATGGAAGGTAAAACCTTTACCCTTTACCTTAACTACCACCAATTCCTCAATACTTTATTTCCCATACCACCATACTTCGCCACAGCAACGCATGGACAGGCACAGCTAGTAAATATATAAGATTCACACTAAATGTCATACAAGTGGTGTTGTATGTGCCATCAGTAGTAGGATGCAAAACTTGTCTAAATAGGATGCAGAGTTTCCAGAACAGTTATTAAGAAATTGTTTGAAGAGTTTATTCCAAGGGATACTATTGTATTTTAATGCCTATCTTTCTTTTACAATTACGGGGACAGTAAAATGAACTATCAGAAAGAACTCTCTCAGTGACTGCTGCGGGATTTTAAAATTCTGGATAAGCAATGCTCAACTTGTACATTGCAAAAGGAAAAGGTAAAGCACTTCTTCTGATTGACTCTTACCTAGTAGGCCTTATAGTAAGAGAAGTCAAAACGAAGCAACATATTGCCATCCAGGGTTTATAATGCACTAGTAAAGATAAAGGTAAAGTCTAGTTGTGTCCAGTTCTGGGGGTTGGTGCTCATCTCCATTTCTAAGCCGAAGAGCCGCTGTTGTCCATAGACACCTCCAAGGTCATGTGGCCGGCATGACTGCATGGAGTGCCGTTACATTCCCGCCGGAGCGGTACCTATTGATCTGCTCACATTGGCATGTTTTCGAACTGCTACATTGGCAGAAGCTGGGGCTAACAGCGGGAGCTTACCCCGCTCCCTGGATTCAAACCGATAACCTTTCAGTCAGCAAGTTCAGCAGCTCAGCGGTTTAATCCGCTGCACCACTAATCCTTGCCAAATGTCAAGTAATATCAGACCAGCTCCTTTCTTTTTGATAGCATTCCCAATTGCAATGGACCTGGTTCCACCCAGGGGCGGTCCAACCGCAAGGCGATTTAGGCACTTGCCTGTGGCGCCATCGTCCCGGGGGGCTCCGTTGAGGCCCCTGGGAGGATGGCACCCCCCCCTTCTCCTTTGGGCCTTCCGACCGGCGCGGGCCCGCCTTCAGGGCCTTCAGAGATTGTGATGTCTGTGGGAACTTGGAAGTTAGGTAAGTGGGGTTTATATATCTGTAGAAAGTCCAGGGTGAGAGAAAGAGCTCTTCTTTGAAGCAGGTGTGATTGTTGTAATTAATCACCTTGATTAGCATTTAATAGCCCTGTGGCTTCAAGGCCTGGCTTCTTCTTGCCTGGGAGAATCTTTTTTTGGGAGGCATCAGCTGTCCCTCATTGTTTACTGTCTGGATTTCCCCTGTTTTCAGAGTGTTGTTCTTTATTTATTGTCCTGATTTTAGAGTTTTTTTATACCGGGGGCCAGATTCCCTTTTGGTGGCCTTTTAATTATCTGCCTTGATATTCTGGGTTATATGGCTGTGTGGAAGGACCCTCAGGGCTTTTCCACACAGCCATATAACCCAGAATATCAAGGCAGAATAACCCACAATATCTGTTTTGAACTGGGTTATCTGAGTCCACACTGCCCTATATCCCAGTTCAATGTTTGGTGCTAAATTCGCAAATTCCTACATAATATTACCATGTATTGAACTGCTTTTTCTGTTGATTTGTTGTAAAACATGATGTTTTGGTGCTTAATTTGTAAAATCTTAATGTAATTTGATGTTTAATGGGCTTTTCTTTAATCCCTCCTTATTATGCAACATTTTCGCTTTTGTTTTTCAGTGATTGGTTTTGGGGCGCTAAAATTATGTTCGCCTAACCTTGAAAAATACCTAGGGCCAGCCCTGGTTCCACCAAGGCCTCCTCACTGTTTGCTAATGCCTGGTGTAGACACACCTTCTTCCCATCCTTGCCTCTTTTCACAATCATATCCCGCAAGACTTGTTCTAAAGCCTGTCTTCTTTTCAGCCTTTGCAACAGATAATATCTCTCCCTCCCGGCTGCTTTCCCTTCCTTTGAATCCGGCATCCCAGCACTCCTTGGCTGAACCTGCTGCTGGGCCGGATGGGGAATGCAAGGCCAATGAGTCTCTTTGCTCCAGGCATCTGCAGGAGGCTAAGTGAGGTTAATATCGGAACATGCCACCCAGGGATTGCAAGGAAACAGGCTCCGGCTCTGGGCAACTAATGATAAACGATTGACAAGGAGCGACCGAGTGTTTTCTCCTTCTCTCAAGTGGCCTCTCGGTAGAAACGGAGCGGAAGGCGAAAGGACTGTCATACATACAGGCATTGAATCATTTATTTGTTGCTTGTATAGGACTTACAAAGATACAATTCTAAGTTTTTTTGGGGGGGGGGGGGGGGCAGATTCTTCAAAAAATAGTTGGTCTTCTGCTACAACCAGGGGCGGTTCAACCGCGAGGCAAATTAGGCAGTTGCCTGTGGTGCCATCCTCTATGGGGCACCGTTGAGGCAACTCCTGCCTCTGCGGCTATGCCTGCTTCCACAAGGAAGGCGTTCACCGCTTTGGGCTGCCTGGCCATGTTCCAGAAGCATTCTCTCCTGACGTTTCACCCACATCTATGGCAGCCATCCTCGGAGGTTCTGAGTTCTGTTGGAAGCTAGGTAAGTGGGGTTTATATATCTGTGGAAAGTCCAGGGTGGGAGAAAGAGCTCTTGTCTGTTTGAGGCTAGTGGGAATGTTGCAATTGGCCAGCTTGATTAGCATTTAATGGCCTTGCAGATTCAAAGCCTGGCTGCTTCCTCCCTGGGGGCATTCTTGGTTGGGAGGTGTTAGCTGGCCCTGATTGTTTCCTGTCTGGAATTCCCATTTTCTGGGTGTTGTTCTTTATTTACTGTCCTGGTTTTAGCTTTTTTAAAATACCGGTAGCCAGATTTTGTTTATTTTCATGGTTTCCTCTTTTCTGTTGAAATTGCCCATGTGCTTCTTGTGGACTTCAATGGCTTCTCTGTGTAGTCTGACATGGTGGCTTTTAGAGTGATCCAGCATTTCTGTGTTCTCAAATACTGTCTGCTAGGAATTATGGGAGTTGAAGTCCAAAACATCTGGAGGGCCAAAGTTTGCCCATGCCTGATTTAGATCCATCTCCTGTCTGGATTTCCCCTGTTTTCAGAGTGTTGTTCTTTATTTAGGCTTTTCCTTAATCCCTCCTTATTATCCAACATTTTCATTTATCCAACACTTTTATCTTTCAGTGATTGGTTTGGGGGGGCACCAAAATTCTGTTCGCCTACACTTGAAAATTACCTTGGGCCGGCCCTGGCTACAACCCACTTAAGGATACCCAACAGGATTTCCATCACCAAGAGCAGATTCGAATTCTGCTCTTCCAAAGAGATTGCATGGGGGTACCACAGTGTGCTCCAACCTGCGGCCTACGGGCTGCATGCGGCCTACCAATTCATATTTTTTTGGCACTTGCCCTTCTTACTGGACAAATATTTTAATTGTGTAATTTGTCAGCGTGGGGTTCAGGGTGCGTGCTGGGTGGGTTTCTTCAAACGCCATCAATCATCTTCTTCAGCACCTTGATGAATTGGTTGCAATCGACTGCTACACCAATTCCTGTTCAATGTCAGACTCTGAGACATCAATAGTCTGAAGTCCAAACATTTATTTAATATCTACAAACATATTTACAAAGCACAGCAAAAGCCATCGCTCTGAGCTGGCATTCTTCTATAGCCTCTTGCCTCGGCAAGCACCAGCTCAACACACACAGAGATAAGAAACACATTCCTCAGTTCGAAGGAAGTTCCGACCTCCAAAGGCCGGAAATCATGCCTGATAGGTCAACAGCAGGCTGTCAGTCTAAATAGCCTGCTGTTAACTGTTTCATTATTGAAACACACACTCTTGCAAAACAGCAGAAACACTTGATTTACATTTCATACACATACAACCATAATGCAACATAATTCAATGTTAATATTTTAATTATGTAATTAAATATTAATTATGTAATTTGTTGTTGTTGTTTTTTTGGAATGTCTCTGGCCCTCACATTCCTATACTAAAGTGTGATTGGCCCTCGGGTAACTAAAGGTTGGACCACACTGGTGTACCACAACACGTTACTTCCCGGAGAAGACTTTTGCTAGATCCTGTTGGCTGCACTTCACCAGGGCAGAATAATGATTACATCAACACTTACGTAAATCCCACTGGACTCAATAAGTCTACTCTAGTCAGTAATATAGGATGGGAATCATCGAGTTGGAAGGGACTCCAATGGCTACACAGCCTGACCCTGTGCCAACACAAGGAAAGCACATAAAGAAGTCTAAAGGATCATAGGATCTTAAGAGCTGGAAGTGGCCATGCTACACCTGGAAGAAGACTGTGTCTAATGTGTTGTTGAAGGCTTTCATGGTATAAACAGAAAACCTGGGAACAGATCCTGGGATATAGGGCCTGTCTGGAAGGGCTCTTAGAATCGCATTGGCCTTTTTAGCTGCTGCATCACACATTTGACTCGGGTTTAACTTGTGGTCCACCAAGGGCCCTTCCACACAGCCATATAATGCAGAATATCAAGGTAGATAATCCCCAATTACAGTATCAGCTTTGAACTGGGTTATCTGAGTCCACACTGACATATAATCCAGTTCGATGCGGATTTCATATTGCTGCATGGCAGGGACCTAGGACTTCCAGACCCCTTTTTTATGGACTTCTTTCAAGCCAAGCATCACCCGTCTTTATCTATGTGTTTCCTTTGTGTTGCCAAAGTGTCGTATTGTACTTTCTTCCTTGTTGATACGCATTCTTCGCATTCTTCGCACAGTGTGGCTCTTGTGCTTCTTTGCACATAAATGACAGCAAAAGGGGGGGGGGGTCAGCCTCCTCCTCCTCCTCCCCGGCGTGTGGGATCTGATCAATTACTCATCAAATCTTAATGGATGCTCTAACTCAAGCCTGGCATCTTAATCAGAGCCCTGACTGCGGAGTGTCAAGAGGACCATTGACTGGGGAAGGAAGAAGCCTCGACAAATGAGCCCATTGACTTGCTGGGCTTCTGGACTGGTGCTTGCCTGCCCCCTAGTGTCCTGGGCTGGAATGGCAAGCCCATTTCCTACAAAGAGGAAATATTGGTAAAGGGGAGGAATCCCAGGGTGAGAGTGCTGCCTTCGAAATGCTTTTTTTGTTGCAAATTTCTCTAGGTGTTGTCAAAGGCTTTCATGGCCAGAATCACTGGGTTGCTGTAAGTCTACCACATCTAACATTATTATTATTATTATTATTATTATTATTATTATTATTATTATGTTGTTGTTGTTGTTGTTGTTGTTGTTGTCAAAGGCTTTCATGGCCAGAATCACTGGGTTGCTGTGAGCCTACCGCATATAACATTATTATTATTATTATTATTATTATTATTATTATTATTATTATTATGTAGTCAAAGGCTTTCATGGTCAGAATCACTGGGTTGCTGTGAGCCTACTGCATATAACATTATTATTATTATTATTATTATTATTATTATTATTATTATTATTATTATGTTGTCAAAGGCTTTCATGGTCAGAATCACTAAGTTGCTGTGAGTTTTCCAAACTGTCTGGCCATGTTGCAGAAGCATTCTCTCCTGATGTTTCACCCACATCTATGGCAAGCATCATCAGGGGTTGTGTGGTCTGTTGGAAACTAGTCAAATAGGGTTTATATATCTGTGGAATGATGTCCAGGGTGGGAGAAAGAACTCTTGTCTGCTTGAGGCAGGTGTGGATGTTTCAATTGGCCACCTTGATTAGCATTGAATAGCCTTTCAGCTTCAAGGTCTGGCTACTTCTTGCCTGGGGAAATCCTTCGTTGGGAGGTGTTGGGAACAAGTCATGAAAGTAAAGACCCACGCAGAGGAAAAGTGTTCTTCTTCCAGGCAGGAAGCAGCCAGACCTTGAAGCTGAAAGGCTACTCAATGCTAATCAAGGTGGCCCATTGCAACATTGACACCTGCTTCAAACAGACAAGAGCTCTTTCTCCCACCCTGGACATTATTCCAGTTTATTTATTTCCTGCCAGACAAGGAAGCCAATGTGTTGCAGTAGCAGATGCAGCACCTCTAATGATCAGCACACAGATCGCAACTTGCACCAATCGGCACCCAGACTGGCAAACATCCATTGTTTGAATAGCTGTCATGTCCCTCTAAATGCCTCTGTGTGTATCCAGTGCCTGTAAGTCTGATGTGAGAACAGAGACTCTCCGATGGCTGAAGTTGTTGTGCCTTTTCTGAGCTGTATGGCCAGTTCTAGAAGCATTCTCTCCTGATGTTTTGCCCACATCCATGGCAGGCATGCTCAATGTATAGCCATGTCCCAGAAGCATTCTCTCTTGACGTTTTGCCCACATCCATGGCAGGCATCCTCAGTGTATGGCCATGACCCAGAAGCATTCTCTCCTGACGTTTTGCCCACATCCATGGCAGGCATCCTCAGTGTATGGCCATGACCCAGAAGCATTCTCTCCTGATGTTTTGCCTACATCCATGGCAGGCATCCTCAGTGTATGGCCATGACCCAGAAGCATTCTCTCCTGATGTTTTGCTCACATCTATGGCAGGCATCCTCAGTGTGTGGCCATGACCCAGAAGCATTCTCTCCTGACGTTTTGCCTACATCCATGGCAGGCATCCTCAGTGTATGGCCATGTCCCAGAAGCATTCTCTCCTGACGTTTCGCCCACATCCATGGCAGGCATCCTCAGTGTGTGGCCATGACCCAGAAGCATTCTCTCCTGATGTTTTGCTCACATCTATGGCAGGCATCCTCAGTGTATGGCCATGTCCCAGAAGCATTCTCTCCTGACGTTTCGCCCACATCCATGGCAGGCATCCTCAGTGTATGGCCATGTCCCAGAAGCATTCTCTCCTGACATTTTGCCTACATCCATGGCAGGCATCCTCAGTGTATGGCCATGTCCCAGAAGCATTCTCTCCTGACGTTTCAACCACATCCATGGCAGGCATCCTCAGTGTATGGCCATGTCCCAGAAGCATTCTCTCCTGATGTTTTGCCTACATCCATGGCAGGCATCCTCAGTGTTGGGGGACAGTGTTGCAATTAATCACCTTGATTAGCATTAATGACCTAACACCTCCAAACAAAGGATTATCCCAAGCAGCAATGAATCTGGCAAGGCCATTAATGCTAATCAAGGTGATTAATTACCATTCACACTTGGAACTTACAACAGACAAGAGTTCTTTCTCCCACCCTTGACCTTACACAGGTAAGGTATATACCTCCAACCTCTGAGGAGGCCTGCCATAGATGTGGGAGAAACATCAGGAGAGAATGCTTCTGGAACATGGCCATACAGACCGGAAAACACACAGCAACCCAGTGATTCCGGCCATGAAATCCTTCAACAACACATTAAACCTTTGGTCCTTCATTATGTTATGTCTTATTTCGGATTGGAGCTCAGGCATGCCGGGAACACGAACCTGAAATTTGCAATGTAGATCAGGCATGGGCAAACTTTGGCCCTCCAGGTGTTTTGGACTCCAACTCCCACAATTCCTAACAGCCGATAGGCTGTTAGGAATTGTGGGAGTTGGAGTCCAAAACACCTGGAGGGCCCAAGTTTGCCCATGCCTGATATAGATGCACCCAATGTGGAGCATGAGTTTGTGCATTGAGCTGCCTTTGGAGACCTGGGTTCAAATCCTAGCTCAACCATGGAAATCTTCTGGGTGGTATTATTATTATTACATTACAATGTGTAGTGTTTTATGTCTTTGTTTGAGATGCAAAGTGGCTAAGGCAAGTCACACCATCTCAGCCTCAGATTAAAGCAAAGGAACACATTTAGGAAACCCCGAAATAAGTTTGTCTCAGTGTCACAACTCCACCTAATTCTTTGGCTTTCGAAACCCATAACTCCGCACATTGTGATGCTCCTCTTTGGACAAAACAATGGCATCCGGCTAACCTTCTCTGCGTCCACCCATATGCAGATCCCATTGACTTCTGCTCAGGCCGGTGTCTAAATTTATTGACCCGAGACAGGAATATTGACAGGCAATGAAGTCGAGGTCAATGAGCTTCCCTCGCAGGGCCATAAATTTTGGTATTGACTCCTGCAACCAAAGTCAATACCTGAATGGTTAATATAAACATTGTCTTACAAAAATTAATTCCCAGCGACACAGGTTTTGCACAGCCATTTTTATGGTGGAAAAAATGAAGTGGGTTGTCAATCATATCCGAGGAAGAAGGGAAAATATCCGATTGTGGGGAGGAACAGAAACAGCTGGGGAGGTCAAGAAAAGACATAGAATTAATATATTTTAAATATATTGGAAGTTTTTGGTGCCATGGCTCAGTGCTAAGGAGTTGTAGTTTTCTACAGCCCTTAGGCTTCCCTGCCCAAGAGTTACTAACATACATATCCAGTGTTGCCCAAGTTAGTCATTTTGTTATGATACTTACAGGGCCAGCCCAAGGTAATTTTCAAGTGTAGGCGAACAGAATTTTGGCACACACCCCCCCCCCAAAGCAATCACTGGATAAGCAAAAATGTTGGATTTTAAGGAGGGATTAAGGAAAAGCCTAAATAAAGAACAACACTCTGAAAACAGGGGAATTCCTGACAAGAAACAATCAGGGCCAGCTAACACCTTCCAACCAAGGATGCCCCCAGAGAGGAAGCAGCCAGGCTTTGAATCTGCAAGGCCATTAAATGCTAATCAAGCTGGCCAATTGCAACATTCCCACTAGCCTCAAACAGACAAGAGCTCTTTCTCCCACCCTGGACTTTCCACAGATATATAAACCCCACTTACCTAGCTCCCAAAAGACCTCACAACCTCTGAGATTGCCTGCCATAGGTGTGGGCCTGGCCCTGGAGGCAGCTACAGGCCCCGAAGGCGAGCAGGCCCAGACTGAAGCCGAGAGGAGGCGGGGTTGCGCGCGCATACATACTCGCATGCGCGCGCACCCTGGAGCACCTCAACTGCGCCCCTTACAGAATGGCACCACAGGCAAGTGCCTGATTCGCCTCGCAGTTGAACCGCCTCTGCGTACTTATTAAAAAAAATTATTGTTTCATTTTTAAATACAGTAGAGTTTCACTTATCCAAGGTAAATGAGCTGGCAGAACCTTGGATAAACGAATATCTTGGATAATAAGGAGAGATTAAGGAAAAGCCTATTAAACATCAAATTAGGTTATGATTTTACAAATTAAGCACCAAAACATCATGTTTTACAACAAATTTGACAGAAAAAGTAGTTCAATATGCAGTAATGTTATGTTGTAATTACTGTGTTTACGAATTTAGCACCAAAATATCACGATATATTGAAAACATGGAAGAGTCTTTGTGGTACAAACCAACCAAACAACTCCGAGTCTCAATGTGTTGTCGAAGGCTTTCATGACTGGGATCACATGGTTGTTGTGTGTTTTCCAGGCTGTATGGCCATGTTCCAGAAGCATTCTCTCCTGATGTTTCACCCACATCTATGGCAGGCAACCTCTGAGGATGCCTGCCATAGATGTGGGTGAAACGTTAGGAGAGAATACTTCTGGAACATGGCCATACAGCCTGGAAAACACACAACAACTCTGCAACTCCGAGTCTCGATTGGAAGAGGAATGCAATATTCATCATCATAATCATCATTATTCCAAGAATTGCTATTAAAATGGAACAATTTCATGAAATATTGAATTATGTCCTCACACTTCAGTAAGCCCTATTGAGTTAATGGGTCTACTTGTGAGTAATGATAGGGTTTTTTTTGGTCAGAGCAAGCTATATGGCATTCAGATAATTCCAGGTATTTCTATTAGGGTAAACCTTTTGTATCCATTGCTGAATTGTGCACTAACACTTAGGTAAATCCCAATGGGTCTACTTGGAAGTAATGATAGGATTTAGACCAAGGTGTTTGAAATACATAGATTAGGTTAGACCTTTTGCATCAATTGCTATGTGCTTTGTACTTAAGTAGGTCCCATTGATTCAATGGGTATATTGCAGCAGTTCTCAAGCTGTGGGTCCCCAGATGATTTGGCCTTCAACTTCCAGAAATCCTAACAGCTGGTAAACTGACTGGGATTTCTGGGAGTTGTAGGCCAAAACACCTGGGGACCCACAGATTGAGAACCACTGGTACATTGGGAAGTAATGATAGGGCAGGTTTCTTACATTAATTGTTGAATTATGCACAAACATGTAGGTCAGTCCCATTTATTAAATGGATGTACTTAGGGACAACAACAGGATATACATACTTTGACTTGTACGAAGGTTGAATGAAAAGTAATGCCTCCACCTTCGTTACTTGGGTTTGGATGGGAATATTTTAATGAATCAGACACAGAAATAATCCTTAGAACGTGCTCTTTAACGACCACTATTCACTTTTCCACATCATCACCAGACAATTGGATACATTTCTGGCAATGATGAACTTGTTTTCTGAAGCCGCCACGGAAGAAGTCGACACTCTGTTTCCACAACCGGTGTCCCACAGTCCCCATCGTGCACAGATCTTCCGATAGCCAAGCAAAGCAACAATGTGACCCACACGTTCTTGTGAAATGCCGATGATGCTTGAAATTTCTCTCTGAGTGATACAACGATTGTCCTGAATCAATCTGTCAACCTTTTGCTTGTGAAACTCGGTGGTTAAACGACGCACAGGACTCACATCAACACAATCCCCATAAACAGCTTGCATTCTCTGATGAATCTCCTTTGGGGTGACACATTCTGCTGCCAAGAATTCAGTGACTGCACGTTGCTTAAGTCGCTTTGACCGACCATCTGCGCAGGGTTCCATCCTTCTCACTTTAACAACACAACCGTTCAATGCTAAGGCTTCCCTCCAAATGGAACTGTAGAGGAGAGTCTACTGAACAAGCCAGGACCTGCCGCAGACCAGGACTGCCATCTGCTGAGAAGTTACGAAGGTGGAGGCATTACTTTTCATTCAACTCTCGTATGTATAGTGAAGATGACCGTATTCTGCATGATCATCCTCTAAGGCTGAGAGAGTGTGTCCTTGCAACAGTCATGGAAACTCAAATCCTGGTCTCTTCAAGAAGAAAATAATGACAAGCTTATTTGGAAGTAAACATAATTTGGATATGTATCTCTTAGGAATGTTTTAGCTGTGCTAAATGTTTTAGCTGGGGTCCGACTAGATGGCCTTTAGGGGTCCCTTCAAACTTTAGGATTTTATTATTCTAAATTGGGGCAGAGGAGAGGTCTTAAACAACAATCCCTTCCTGCAGACTGACTCCCTAATGCTCTCTCCGTCTGCATCTATCCAAGCGGATAGAGAGAGAGAGAGAGTCCTCCTTTGCCCAAGGCAATCAGTCATTTTTGTACTTATTTCAACATATATTTTAAACAGCTCAGTAATTTAAACAATCCAATAACTTAAATTGCTGGGCATAGTTAAGAGCCCCTTGAATTATTAAAGCCCTTAATGTTGTTGGGTTATGTTATATACGTACGTATATATATATGTACGCGTATATCCAGATCCACTTTTTGGAATTGTCAGCCCAGCAGTCTGAGAGCCGTGATTGACGTCTCTGAGCCTTTAAACAAAGGCAGAGCTTTGCCAACGCAAGTTAAGCAAAGTTAAACACCAACCTGAGCATTGGCCTCTCTACTTCATCCATTTCCGATTTGTTTACTTATTTACCTGTTGCATTATTCGCAGGCCTGGCTGCCTCTTTCAGAGAGCAAAATGGGTTTTCCTGGATGAGTCAGGAATAATAATAATAATAATAATAATAATAATAATAATAATAATAATAATAATACATGGAAACAATAGACATTGACAAAATCACGATCTACCAACTGCAAAAGGCCACCCTACTGGGATCTGCACGCATCATCCGAAAATACATCACACAGTCCTAGACACTTGGGAAGTGTCCGACTTGTGATTTTGTGAAACGAAATCCAGCATGTCTATCTTGTTTGCTATGTCATAATAAAATATAATAATAATAATAATAATAATAATAATAATAATAATAATAATAATAATACATGGACTGTATCTATACTGTAGAATGAATGCAGGTTGATATCGTTTTAACTTCTATGGCTCAATGCTATGGGATCCAGGAGTTGTAGTTTTGCAAGGACTTTAACCTTCTTTATGTGTATGTTTCTACACTGCAGAATTAATGCGGTTTGATACCACTTTACCTTCCATGGCCAATAGGAGTTGTCGTTTTGCAAGGTCTTTAGATGTGTCTGCACCAGGCATGGTCAAACTTGGGCCCTCCAGGTGTTTTGGACTCTAACTCCCACAATTCCTAACAGCCGATAGGCTGTTAGGAATTGTGGGAGTTGGAGTCCAAAACACCTGGAGGGCCCAAGTTTGACCATGCCTGATCTACACTGATGAATTAATACAATTTAACCCTGATTTGACTGCCATGGCTCCGTGCAATTGAATCCTAGAAATTGTAGTTTGGCAAAGCACCAGCATTCTTTTGCAGATGTTGCAAAACTACAACTCCTAGCTGATATCCTGTGCAGGAATTACCTATTGTGAGCATAACATAAAAGAGCCAGAGTGGCACAATGTTTTGATTGTTAAGATTAAGAATGTATCTACATTGCAGAATGAATGTAGTTTGACATGATGACACCACTTTAACTGCCTTGACTCAATAGTATGGAATCTGTAGGAGTTTTATTTTCACAAGGTCCTCTTTGCCAAATAGAGTTGGTGTTATCACCAAACTACAATTCCAAGAATTTCATGGTATTGAGCTATGGCTGTTAAAGAGGTGTCACACTGCAATCATTCAACAGTGTAGATGATACACAGCCCAGGGCTGTGGCGCAGACAGGAGAGCAAACCAGCTGCAATTAACTGCAATGAATCACTCTGACCAGGAGGTCATGAGTTCGAGGCCCGCTCGGAGCTATGTTGTTTGTCTTTGTTCTATGTTAAAAGGCATTGAATGTTTGCCATATATGTGTAATGTGATCCGCCCTGAGTCCCCTTCGGGGTGAGAAAGAAGGGCGGAATATAAATGCTGTAAATAAATAAATAAATACGCTCCCTGTTTGGACTGGAACCCAAAACGGATGTGCCGTCCCGCTGGCATGGAATCCATCAGGAGGAGGAAGCAGCAGCGGTCAGGCTCTTCCTTGGACGGCTGCCGCTCTCTTTGCATCCCAGACAGGAGCAGAGACAGGAGAAACTTGAGAATCTCCTCTAATGCAAACCAAGAAGGTCTTATTACTTTCTCTTGTCAAACGAAGCAAAGGGCTGAGATCTTCGGCAGCAATGGCAAAGAGTAAATCTACGCTCATCCTACAACATGGAGGATGGGCTATGCCACCCTTCTGCTGAACATCAGCAATGCACAGACATCTGTGGTGGACTTATTTGATTCTATGATTCTACATGTCTTAAAGCAAACAAACTTTGGATTTGCTGTCGAAGGCTTTCATGGCTGGAATCATGGATTGCTGTGAGTTTTCCTGGGCTGTATGGCCATGTTCCAGAAGCATTCTCTCCTGACATTTTGTGAGGAACCTTAGAGGTTGTGAGGTCTATTGGAAACTAGACAAGTGGGGTTTAAATATCTGTGGAATAATGTCCAGATTGAGAGAAAGCACTCTTGTCTGTTGGAGGCAGAAATACAGAAATACCCAATCTGAGCCCTCCCAACAGATAGCTGTCCAGCATCTATTGAAAAACCTCCACTGGATTCTCAGGCAGCAGAGGAGAAGATTCTCCTTTCAAACAGTTCTGACCATCAATGAATTACTCCTAATGTTCAAGCAAAAACTGTTTTCCTGGATTTTGGATCAATTTTTGCTCCATTGTGTCCAGAGCCGCAGAGAACAGGCTTTCCTTCTCCTCAATATGACCTCCTTTCCAATATTTAAACACGGCTCTCATGCCCCTTCCCAGCCTTCTCTTCTCTAGGATAATTACCCCTAAGCAACTTCTCAAAGCAATTCATAGTTTCCATTTCTTCGACCATTTTGGTTGCCATTCTTTGGACCACTTCCTTCTTGTCCATCTCCATCTTGAATTGTTTTTCCCAGAACGCAAGGTTATTCCAAGTGAAGTCCAACCAAAAGTTATGATTTCCCTCCCTCTAGACACTATCCTCCTCCAGCCCACAATCACATTGGACTTTTTAGCTGTCCCATCACACTTTTGGCTCATGTTCAATTTATAGTAAGACTTCCTAGATCCCTTGAACCTGGACTGTTTCCAAGCCAGGGACCACCCACCCTGTCTGTCTGCATTTCATTTTTTCTACCTCAGTGTATACCACAAAGCAAGCCTGAGACATCTATATAGCAAATGCACAGAACTTGGGGAACATATAAGATGAGCATAAAGCCCTAAACTTGTAGTTGAAGAAAAGAGAACAAAGAAAGCAAAGAATTTTTGAAACAAAAAAAACAAGCTTTGCATTAGAAGCAAAGAAAAGAGCAAAGAAAGCTTTTGATGTCAATGCAAAGAGTTTGAAGAACAAACAAGATGAGCTTAAAATCCTAACACAAGAAGGCATGTATAATTTTATAGCTATAACATAGACTCGGTGAGATTATACCATGATTGGAATATCATAATCAAAGGATATAATCTGTTCAAAATCTGGGAAAGAAAAGGAGAGAAGTAGCACTAATAGTGCATTACTATTTAGACATGCAATATTTGTGATTATTTACATTGAATGCTGTTCATTTTGACATTTGAAGGCTTTAATCTCATGCAAAAAATTTGCCTTTTGCTTCACATTGTTCTGGAAAACTCAGATTTTTTTGTCATATGGCTGTGTACATAAGCCCTTGGTTGGTGGATCAGTACTAATCAGCTATTGGTTTTAGAAGGAAAATGACGGCATTAGGATCATGTTGTAGCCTAGTCAAATTATGAATGTTCAGATTAGGAGGAGGGGGATGTTGGGAGAGATTCAGAGAGCCCAGAGGAGAATGAAAGCGGCCCAGAGAAACTTGTTTTAGAATCTTTTTCTGGCAGTTCCCAAGAGACTGGAAGCAGTGAGATCTGTTCCCATAAGAACCGGCCAACTGAGAGAAATATGGGAGATGAATGTTTATCTAGGTCAAAGGGATTGGAATTATGGAGACAGGGCATGCAGTTAAGGCTGATTCGCTTCTTCCAAAGAATTTGAGATAAAGAGGAGAGAAGCAGGTGCACGAGGCACGATGTCATGGGAGGATTTGGGGCTTTTTAAAGTAGTTCTTACTGGTACAATCTTCATGAGAGCAACACTGCATTTAGGTAAAGAGCTCTCCATTTTTTTTAAAAAAAAAATTGGACCTGCAATTCATGTATTCAAGTTTCTAAGCTGTTCCTGCTTCTTGGTCTTGTGAGGCATAGTTTGCTTGCCTTGGATTCATATTACGTTTACTTTGGATATCTTGGTGGAATTACTTTGGAGACTTTCTTTGCATGGATCTTTGGATTCTTGACTTTTATGGAAATAACTTTTTGAACTTTGATACTCTTTTTTATATTTGCCTGCTTTCATATATTCAGCTTTCAGCTGAAGCAAGGCCCAGCAGAATGTCAATGGTTTTAGATTGTATTTATATGTTGATTGTTTCTATTATCTTATGTTATGTTTTATTTGCTTTGTATAATGAAGCATTGAATTTTTGCCTACATGTATGTTGTACACCACTCTTAAGTCCCCTGCGGGGTGAGAAGAGCAGGATAGAAATGAAATTAATAATAATAATAATAATAATAATAATAATCTCCATTTCTAAGCCAAAGAGCCGGCATTGTCCGTAGACACCTCCAAGGTCATGTGGCCACTGGCATGATAGCATGGAGCGCCGTTACCTTCCCGCCGGAGCGGTACCTATTGATCTACTCACATTTGCATGCTTTCGAACTGCTAGGTTGTGTCACACCTCAGGTTAGCTTCACCTTGCTAAAGACACCAGGCTGCACACAGATCATAGTCTTTTGTAGTTTATTAGGAAATAAAGAAAAGATAGTTCATAAAACGTAAAAGTTCAGTTCCAAAAGATAGTTTCAAAAACAAGGCTGTAAGAACAAATCCATGGAAACATTAGGCATGAAGCAAGGTCCTTAAAACGAAGCCCAAGTCCCAGAAACGAGGATACATCCAGGCTATAAGATAATACAGGAGAGCAGACTTAGTTCTTGATTCAAGAGAGGAATTGCTTTGACAAAGATTTCCCTCTCAGAAGACTGTTTTAATAGCATAACATGAAGGCATTTCTTTGCCCTTTGACATCCCTCTTATTTGCTATTCTGAGTCTCCTGAGAAACCCCCGAAATTCCAAACAAGTAGCCCGATCTAGAGAAGCAGCCTCATCGCTTTCAAGGCCACAGGGCTCGTTAGTGTTATCAGACTGAGGCTGGGAGCTGCTCTCCCTTTCTGCTTCTTGCACCTGAAACCATCATCAGTAACAACATCATTTCTTCCCGTGGGAAAACCTCCCTGCTCCTCATCTCCCACAGCAGGAACACTCTGCACCTGAATCCCATAATTCCCATCAGAGTCATCTTGAAACTCATCCTGAACCTGAATCCCATCATCTCCCAGAATCTTCATCAGACTCACACAAGGGCTGAGTCACAACAGGTTGGCAGAAGCTGGGGCTAACAGTGAACGCTCACTCCACTCCCTGGATTTCAACCTGCGACCTTTTGGCTGTAAGTTTAGCAGCTCAGCGCTTTAACACACTGCGCCACCAGGGACTCCAGCTTTTATTATACTCTACTTTTAATAAACTCTTACTTATTGGATCATCTGGACATTGTGTGGTTTGTGGTGGAAAGAGGCTTCAGGGCCATAGTGCAACAAGTCACATGACAATGTTGTGTCTTAAGATGTGGATTCTGTTCTCAAATCAGATATTGTTATTATTAGAGTTCAGCTGCTCAGAGGTTTAATTATTGCTAATAATAATAATAATAATAATAATAATAATAATAATATATAAGAGTCTCACTTATCCAACACTTGCTTATCCAAGGTTCTGGATTATCCAACACATTTTTGTGGTCAATGTTTTCAATACATTGTGATATTTTGGTGCTAAATTTGTAAATACAGTAATTACTACGTAGCATTCCTGCATATTGAACTACTTTTTCTGTCAAATTTGTTGTATAACATGATGTTTTGGTGCTTAATTTGTAAGTAAGTAAGTAAAGGTTTATTTGTATACTGCCCTCTCTCCTGAAAGGGACTCAGGACGGTTTCCAATATAAAATCAGCATAAAACATTGTACAATAAAACACTGAAAACAGTATAAAACGCTATAAGCATTAAAAAAAAAAACATAACAATTGACTAAAACAATCACATAAACAGAAGCAATATAATCACTCAAATAACATATAACAATTTGTAAAATCATATCCTAATTTGATGTTTAATAGGCTTCTCCTTAATCTCTCCTTATTATCCAACATATCCGCTTATCCAACGTTCTGTTGGCCCGTTTATGTTGGATAAGTGAGACTCTACTGTAATAATAATGAATTTGCAAAACCCTGATATCTCTCTATTACTTATCTATCTGTAACTATTTATGCATTTAACTTACTTTATCAGGGCCATTGTGCAACAAGTCACATGACAATGTTGTGTCTTAAGATGTGGATTCTGTTCTCAAATCAGACATGGGCAAACTTTGTCCCTCCAGGTGCTTTTGGACTTCAACTCCCACAATTCCTAATACCGTACATTTCTCCCTCTTTCTCCCTTCCCTCAAAGGAGACACAATCCTCGTATTTATGCAGCTCGAAAACGAACTTTTGTGCGAGACACTACAGGATTTCGTCCCTAATTCAGACAAATGTGCCAGTCCGGGAGCGGCAGCACCAGAACTGACCCCAATAATAAGATTGCCTTGAGTTGTGGGAGCCGAGGGAGGGCTCTTGCTGACCAGAGCTCGGTCCCATCTCATCGAGGAATCTGCAAGGCCAGCTGGAATGTGTTGCACCGGAGGAGAGCGAAGCACTGGCATCTAATTTAATGGTCACCGTGGGGGAAGCCGAGGTAAGGCCTTTCTTCCCTTTTAATGCTCCCTTTGCTTTAAGGAAACATTATCTAAGAGGAGACCCCCCCCCCCCCCTGCCCCGAAAGGCTCAACTAATGACACAACAGCAGGAGCCGGGCATTAAAAATTCATGCGGAAGAATATTAAAACTTTTCTTTTTTTGAAACAAAACAAACAGCTTTCCTTGTGTCACGGCACCGGGCAAATTGAAACGGATGGCGCCTTTGGAGCAGGAAGCGAAAGAGACCCGGTCGAGGTGGGTTTCAAGGTGGGCAAGGTTGTTTTCTTGGGAAGGTTAGAGAGGTATTTGGGAGCTCAAGATAGTCTTGGTGCAATCATGGTGCTGGTGGGATGATCTGGTTTTTGTCCATTTGGCTCATCAATCGCTTGGCCCAAAACTGGACACAAGGTAATTCCAGGTGAGGTGAGGTCTGGCCAAAGCAGAAGATACTTTATTGCAGATTGTTGATGATAAATGGAAGCTCTTACAGAGTCACCCACAGAACAATGACGTACCACTCAGGTTTGCAGAACAAAGAAGAAAATACAGGAACTTGACTAATTCCAAGAGATCCAAAGAACCATGGTATTCACAATGGTCCCTCTGATTGCTTACAGAAGTCCGCAGTCATAAACAGTAGACATGTCCAAAAAATCGTTTTGAATCGTATATCGGATTTATTTCGGATTGTTCTCGCTTTTTGAAACACATTCCAAGACATTGTCTCACAGCGTAACAAGCAATGTAATTCGAACCATTGTTGGCCCATTCTCTAATTGTCTATTAATGTTTCGTTATTCCCCCCCCCCCCCATTTTTTACCTATTTTTTTTTAAAAAAAATTTAAATTTGTTTCTGCAACAATGAATGGGAGCTTAGCTCAGCCTAACATGGCTCTTTCTCTTAGCAAGACAATTTCTAGTTTTCAAAGTATCTTTGCACTCCTTGCCAGGGCATTGCTTGGCGTGGTGGTCACTGGTCCATTTCTAATTGAAGGCATTGGGTTGAGGCTTGTGGGATTACATAGCCAGAGACACCATTGATTTCCAGTGTCCTTCTTGCTTACAAATATAGCAAGGGATTTTCTAGTTTTCAAAGTATCTTTGCACAACTTGCAAGGGCATTGCAAATTTGGTGAGGATAGCTCAAGAAATGAGGGCGGGAGAGCCCTGTAAAAGTCCCCCCCCCCCCCCCGGCTTGGGTTCCTTTTTTTTGGCAATTGCGCATGCGCGTCCGCCATTTTGGAAACATTTAGAATCATTACGAATTTTTGGAAATATCCGAAATTTTTGGGTGAAAAAATCGGAAATACTTTCTATATCGAAACGCCAGTGCCCCCTACTTTAGAAACGAGAATTGAAACATTTTTTTCATCGATCGGACATGCCTAATAAACAGTCCTTTCTCAGTACACAAATCTGCTTCAGAGAAGAATACAATCCTGCTTCTTCACCTTCCTTTCTCAGCAGCAAACAGGCCTCAAAAATAGCAAGGCCTCTCTGAGTACACCACTCTCTTCACCAGCAGTACTCAGTCAGGACTAAAAGAATTCAAACTGGTTCTGCAGCAGCAGAACAGAAACAGCATCAAATCAGTCCCCAGGTTTTTTGCAGGCTCAGCCAATCGGCTTCATGCACTTCATTTCCCAGTTAACACACATATAGCACAGTGTCTTTGCAAACCATAACATACTATTTATTTATTTTTATTTTATTATATATATATATAAATATATATATATATATATATATATATATATATATACACACACACACATATACAGTAGAGTCTCACTTATCCAACATCTGCTTATCCAACGTTCTTGATTATCCAACGCATTTTTGTAGTCAATGTTTTCAATACTTCATGATATTTTGGTGCTAAATTCATAAATACAGTAATTACTGCATAGAATTACTGCCTATTGAATTACTTTTTCGTTCAATTTTGTTGTATAACATGCTGTTTTGGTGCTTAATTTGTAAAATCATAACCTAATTTGATGTCTAATAGGCTTCTCCTTAATCTCTCCTTATTATCCAACATATTCGCTTATCCAACGTTCTGCCGGCCTGTTTATGTTGGATAAGTGAGACTCTACTGTGTATATATATATAGATATATATATATACATATACATATACATACTTTTTACTATATACATATATATGTACATTTTTTCTCTTTTTATTATTTTTCTCTTCTATATTCTTCTTTCTCTATTTCACCCATCTTTTCTATCACGACATTGTTCCCACACTTTCACTGTATTCTATTGTTAATACTTTTAAAAAAATGACAATAACAAAAAAAAATAGCAAGGCCTCTCTGAGTACACAGCTCTCTTCTCCAGCAGTACTTAGTCAGCACTAAAAAAAACTTGTTCAAACTGGTTCTACAGCAGCAGAACAGAAACAGTGTCAAATCATTTATTTATTTATTTATTTGCAGTATTTATATTCCGCCCTTCTCACCCTGAAGGGGACTCAGGGCGGATCACATTACACATACAGTAGAGTCTCACTTATCCAACATTCGCTTATCCAATGTTCTGGATTATCCAACGCATTTTTGTAGTCAATGTTTTCAATATATCGTGATTTTTTGGTGCTAAATTCATAAATACAGTAACTACTATGTAGCATTACTGCATATTGAACTACTTTTTCTGTCAAATTTGTTGTATAACATGATGTTTTGGTGCTTAATTTCTAAAATCATAACCTAATTTGATGTTTAATAGGCTTCTCCTTCATCTCTCCTTATTATCCAACATATTCGCTTATCCGACGTTCTGCTGGCCCGTTTATGTTGGATAAGTGAGACTCTACTGTATAAAGCAAACATTTAGTGCCATAACATAGAACAGAGACAGAGACAGATGCAGGTACGGGCTGGCCTCAAACTCATGACCTCTTGGTCAGAGTGAATTGTTCCAGCTGGCTGCTAACCAGCCTGCACCACAGCCCGGCCTATTCCCAGGTCTTTCTAGGCTCAGCCAATCGGCTTCATGCACTTCATTTTCCAGTTAACACACATATAGCACAGTGTCTTTGCAAAGCATGACATACTTCACTCCATGTAAACATGTTATTCTTATTAATGAAGTTTAGAATTACATTGGCCTTTTTCACTGCTGCATCACACTCTTCACTCATGTTCAGCTTGTGGTCTCCTAAAACTCCTAGATCCCTTTCACTACCATTGTTTTCATCCAAGTCTGAAATAAGATCTCCTCTACCTGCCAGAGCACATTATGACCAAACCCATATTCTTGACTCTATGCAGAAAAGGCCCATTGAATCAATGACTTTCACCTATTTATTTATTTATTTATTTATTTGCTGGTCCATAATGGAAACAATGGCTCTGCTTTGGTTGGGAATAGCAGATACGATGTCCACTCTCCTTTCTCCAGCCTCTGAACTCCACACACCCCAGAACTCTAACTTCCAAAACTTCGACTCCTCAACTGTCACTTTGGCTCCAAGCTGTAACTGTCGCTTTGGCTCCACCCACATTCTGTTACTGGGCAAACACTTCAATTACATCTGCCAATCAGCAGGGCTGGCACTAGGTAATTTTCCAGTGTAGGCGAACAGAATTCCCCCCCCCCCAAAATCAATCACTGAAAAATAAACATGTTGGATAAGCGAAAATGTTGGATATTAAGGAGGGATTAAGAAAAAGCCTATTAAACATCAAATTACATTAAAATTTTACAAATTAAGCGCCAAAACCACATGTTTTACAACAAATCAACAGAAAAAGCAGTTCAATACATGGTAATGTTATGTAGGAATTATGTAGTAGAGTCTCAGTTATCCAACACTCACTTATCCAACGTTCTGGATGGGGTCCCCAAACTAAGGCCCGGGGGCCGGATGCGGCCCTCCAAAGCCATTTACCTGGGCCCCGCCCTCAGTTTTAGGCTTAGGCTCGCCCGAAGTCTGAAATGACTTGAAGGCACAACAACAACAACAATCCTACTTGATGATCTCATTGGCCAGAAGCAGGTCCACACTTCCCACTGAAATCCTGATAAGTTTACAGTATGTTGGTTAAAATTATTTTTATTTTTAAATATTGTATTGTTTTTTTCATTTACCAATATTGTAAATGAAATATTGTAAATGAATGATATGGTAATAATATAATATATTGTAGTAATAAATAAATAAATATTGTGTATACATATAATATTGATAATAATATTATAATGTAATAGAATATAGTACATATTTATTTATTTATTACAGTATTTCTTCCCCCCCTTCTCACCCAGTAGGGGACTCAGGGCAGCTAATAATAATAATACAATGTAATAAGGTTGTATAATATAATAATATGAATTATATATTATATATTAAATGTAATATTACCAATAATAATATGGTATAGTGGTATAGTACAATACAGTAATATACAATGCTAATATTGTGCTATGTTAATAATATAATATATCGTATGTACATACAACGTGTAAGCCGCTCTGAGTCCCCTTCGGGGTGAGAGAGGGTGGAGTATACATGTAGCAAATAAATAAATAAATAAATAAATAAATAAATAAATAAATAAATGTTGTTGGGGTTTTTTTTGCACTACAAATAAGACATGTGCAGTGAGCATAGGAATTTGTTCATTTTTTTCCCCCAAATGATAATTCGGCCCCTCAACAATCTGAGGGACCATGAATCGGCCCTCCACTTTAAAAGTTTGAGGACCCCTGTTCTGGATTATCCAATGCATTTTTATAGTCAATGTTTTCAATGCATTGTGATATTTTGGTGCTAAATTCATAAATACGATAATTACTACATAGCATTAGTGCTTATTGAACTACCTTTTCTGTCAAATGTGTTGTATAACATGATGTTTTGGTGCTTAATTTGTAAAATCATAACCTATTTTGATGTTTAATGGGCTTTTTCTTAATCTCTCCTTATTATCCAACATAATAAGGATAATAAGGAGAGATTAAGAATTATTATCCTTATTATCCAACATATGCTTTCTCAGGATTACACTTAGCACTTTAAGTACAACACCAGCTGTGTAATTACGCCTCCCTGATGACTTGACATTTTTTCTGCACCTTGCCCAGATCTTTTGATCCAACTCAGGTTTTTAACATTATTTTGTATATTGACTTTTTTATGACTGTTTTTTTATCCATGTTGATGTTTTGTTGTTGGGTGATTTGTTTATTGCTTTTGTTTTGATTTTGTGCTGTTGTGTCCGGGCAAGGCCCCATGTAAGCCACCCCGAGTCCCTTCGGGGAGATGGGGCGAGGTATAAGAATAAAGTTATTATTATTCGCTTATCCAACGTTCTGCCGGCCCGTTTATGTTGGATAAGTGAGACTCTACTGTATTTGCAAATTTAGCACCAAACATTGAACAGGGATATAGGGCAGTGTGGACTTAGATAACCCAGTTCAAAGCAGATATTGTGGGTTATTCTGCCTTGATATTCTGGGTTATATGGCTGTGTGGAAGAGCCCTGAGGGTCCCAGCGCAGCCGCTGGAAGGCCCAAAGAGAAGGAGGCAGGGGTGGCGCCATCCCCCCGGGGGTCTCAACTGCGCCCCCAGGACGATGGTGCCACAGGCAAGTGCCTAGTTCGCCTTGCGGTTGGACCGCCCCTGCCAATCAGATTGCCCTCCCTGAATTGGCTGCCAGATCGCCCCTCCCCTCTGGCTTCAGCCTGCTGTTCAGTCGTTTAGTCGTCTCCGACTCTTCGTGACCCCATGGACCAGTCCAGGCCAGAGCTCCCTGATGGCCGTCGCCACCACCACTTCCTTCAAGGTCAACCCAGTCGCTTCAAGGATACTGTCCGTCCATCTTGTCCTTGGTCGGCCTCTCTGCCTTTTTCCTTCCACTTTCCCCAGCATCATGATCTTCTTCAAGCTTTCCTGTCTCCTCATGATGTGGCCAAAATACTTCAGCTTTGCCTCCAATATCCTTCCCTCCAGTGAGCAGCCACTGGGCATTATTTCCTGGAGGACGGACTGGTTGGATCTTCTTGCCAAGGTCCAAGGCACGCTCGGGATTTTCCTCCAGCACCAGAGTTCAAAAGCCTCTCTCTTCCTTAGCTCAGCCTTCCTTAGGGTCCAGCTCTCACATCCATAGGTCACTATGGGGAATACCATGGCTTTCACTATGCGGACCTTTGTGGCCAGTGTGATGTCTCTGCTCTTCACTATTTTGTCCAGGTTGGCCATTGCTCTCCTCCCAAGAAGGAAACGTCTTCTGATTTCCTGGTTGTAGGAATCTTCATTCCTAGAAATACAAAGTCTGTCCCTGCCTCTACGTTTTCTCCCTCTATTTGCCTGTTGTCAATCAGTCTGGTTGCCATGATCTTGGTTTTCTTGACGTTTAACTGCAACCCAGCTTTTGCACTTTCTTCTTTCACCTTGCTGATAAGGCTCCTCGGCTCCTCCTCGCTTTCGGCCATCAGAGTGGTATCATCTGCATACCTAAGGTTGTTCATGTTTCTTCCAGAAATTTTAACTCCAGCCTTGGATTCCTCAAGACCCGCATGTCGCATGATGTGTTCTGCGTACAAGTTGAATATTTAGGGTGATAGTATACAGCCCTGATGTCCGCACTCCTTTCCCAATCTGGAACCCGTCTCCTGTTCCATGGTCTGTTCTGACTGTGGCTCCTTGGTCTTTATACAGATTTCTCAGGAGACAGACAAGGGGACTTGGTCTCCCCAGACCCCCAAGAACATGCCATAGTTTATTATGATCCACACAGTCGAAGGCTTTAGAATAGTCAATAAAGCAGAAGTAGATGTTTTTCTAGAACTCCCTGGCTTCCTCCATTATCCAGCGGATATTGGCAATTTGGTCTCCGGTTCCTCTGCCTTTTCTGAACCTAGCTTGGACATCTGGCAACTCTCACTCCATGTATTGCTGGAGTCTGCCTTGCAGGAATCAAGACTTATATAAAATGGCTGCCCCTACACGCCAGCCGTACACAGTAGGCTAATCTGTTGCACCCGTTCTTTCCTCTTGAAATAGCACCTCCAGCACTTGGTGTCCAATGGCAAGCGCTCATCCAAATTCTAACCAGACCTGACCCTGCTTAGCAGCCAAAAACAGACAGTAGCCGGTGCCTTTACATATACTATGTAGCCCCTGGATTAATATACTCTGTATTGATTTGTTTTTCTTACTTTCATTAAAGTTGGAAGTGGGAGTCCAAGTCCTTTTGCATCTCAGCAAGTGATTACTGTATATACTCAAGTATAAGCCTAGTTTTTCAGCCCTTTTTTTAAGACTGAAAAAGCCCCCCTCGGCTTATACTTGGGCGAGGGTGCTGGTTGGCTTATATTTGGGTCAGCTTATACTCGAGAATATATGGTACATTTATTATTTTTCTCTATTATTATTGGTATTATTACATTTATTATTTTTCTCTATTATTATTGTTGCTACTATTACATTTATTTTACTCTATTTTTATTATTTTGCACTTTGTCCATTTCAACTGTGAAATTACCTTCCCCATTTCGGCCCATTTCTGCACATGTTGCACTTTGCCTGGGTTCTATGAATTAGTCTCCAGTGTTAATATTGTATGTTTTATGTTGATTTTAACGATTGTTTTTACTGTAATTGATGTTTTTATTGGATAACTGTTTTATTGCTGTGTTTTGATATTTGATTGTTTTATCGGGCAAGGCTCCATATAAGCCGCCCTGAGTCCCTTCGGGGAGATGGGGCAGGGTATAAAAATAAAAATAGTATTATTATTATTATTATTATTATTATTATTATTATTACATTTATTATTTCACTTTGATCTTATTATTATTATTATTGCATTTATTATTTTACTCTATTTATTATTACATGTATTATTTCCCTGTATTTATTATTATTATTATTATTATTATTATTATTATTATTATTATTATTATTATTACATGTATTGTTTTACTCTATTATTATTAAAAGGATACATAAGCACATTTACATTGAAGAAGATGAGAATAATGATTTGATCAGAGTAGGACAGTCTTATCTTAAATTTGAGCTTTATGTAACTATTCAAAAACATTTAACCTACCGATGCCTCAATTAATGTAATTTTATTGGTATCTATTTTTATTTCTAAAATTTACCTCCCTTGACTTATACTGGAGTCAATGTTTTCCCAGGTTTTTTTTGTGGTAAAATTAGGTGCCTCGGCTTATATTCGGGTCGGCTTATACTCAAGTATATACGGTAGTTCTGTTGTGCTTATGATCATAGTCCAGTGTTTCAGTGTAATGGGATCCAGTTTGAGTTTAGCTTATGTAGTTCTTTTTTAAATGTTGACTATTCTATTGTGAATTAGTTTGTATTAAAAAAAATCAATAAATATGAAATATTTTTCTTTTAAAAAAAACCTTAATTTAAAAAGGCCTCTATTTGTTTGCTGGTTACGATTAATTTCCTTTCCTTGCAGAGGTGGGGAAGAAGCAGACCCTTCAATCTTGGCTGTCGGCTGACTTGCGATCAATCCATGGCCAGCGCTAATCCTTCACTCGCTTTTCCCGATAACAACCCTGGAGGGGCGATAGACCATTAATTTAATTATTCGGAGCATCTGGGGCTGATTATTAGCCATAATTATGTATTAATCGTATCTCTAGGCTTCATTAAGGAAACCACAAGCCCGGGAGGACGACCGCCAAGGTCGATCCAAACGCCCATCGTGAATCTACACCGTTGTGCAAGGGGATATTTCAGAGTGCATCTACACTAGAGAATGAATGCAGTTTGACACCACTTTAGCTGCCATGGCTTAATGCTATGGGATCCTGGGCATTGTAGTTCTACAAGATCTTTAGTTTTCTGTGCCAAAGAGTGCCGGTGCTTCACCAAACTACAACTCCCAGGATTCTGTAGCATTGAGACAAAATACAGTAGAGTCTCACTTATCCAACATAAATGTTGGATAAGCAAATATGTTGGATAAATAAGGAGGGATTAAGGAAAAGCCTATTAAACATCAAATTACATTGTGATTTTGCAAATTAAGCACCAAAACATCATGTTTTACAACAAATTTGACAGAAAAGAAGTTCAATACACAGCAATGTTATGCAGTAATTACTGTATTTACGAATTTAGCACCACAACATCACAATGCATTGAAAACATTGACTACAAGAACACTGACTGGCCGACTGCGTTGGATAATCCAGAACATTGGATAAGCAAATGTTGGATAAGTGAGACTCTACTGTAATATGAAATAATTACTGTGGTATAATAATACAGAACAATATAATCTCTAAAACCAGGACAGCAAATAAAGAGCAACACTCTGAAAGCAGGGAAATTGGGAATTCCAGAAAGGAAACAATCAGGGACACTTCCCAACAAAGGATTCTCCCAGACAGGAAGCAAACAGGCTTTGAAGCTGCAAGGCCGTTAAATGCTAATTAAGGTGACTAATTGCAGCATTCATACCTGCCATACTGAGACTATTAATAGCTATTCAAACTGGCCAACCAAGGATTCCCCTAGATAGAAATCCCCCAAGCTCTGAAGCCACAAGGCTACTCCATCCCATTCAATCTGGCCTAGCAAAGATGCCCTATGTAGAAATCGGCCAGGCTTTGAAGCTGCAAGACTATTCAGTGTAATTCAAGCTGGTAAAATGAGGTGCCTCGGCTTATATTCGGGTTGGCTTATACTCGAGTATATATGGTAATTATGCAATCCTTACTTTGAAAGTAGTTGTTCTACTCCACAAACTTTGTTGGGCTGCCACAACGCATGTTGCATAGCAGGCATGGGCAAACCTGGGCCCTCCAGGTGTTTTGGACTCCAACTCCCACAATTCCTAACAGCCGGTAGGCTGTTAGGAATTGTGGGAGTTGGAGTCCAAAACACATGGAGGGCCCAAGTTTGCCCATGCCTGCTGTATAGGTTGAGACTCTATGAGATATTCATTGAAAAACTAGAGAAAAATCTAGCTGCAGGATATCCCTCCCACAAAACAAAGTTTTTGCAGTTCTATAAACTTTTTCCATGTTTTTATGATAGAACCAATTAGGAACAAAAATCGTGTTATATAGTTTAATAATAATGTACTCCTATAGTAATGATGATGATGATGCGTGGCGATCCATTCTTGCAACCAGAAAGTAGAAAAGGGAGAAGAAGAGAAGGCTTTGCTTCCTCTCGTCTGGCAAAGGGCTGAAAGTAAAAATAATAGATAAATCAAGTGTCAAAGCAAGAGGGCCTGGACTGATGCTTCTTCTTCCCAAGTTTATTTATCACCGTTCTCTCTCTGGGATGCTGACAGGTCCGAAGGAGGGAGGGAAGGAGGGCAATTATAGCGCCTGGCTTGATGGATGAGGCCGCAGGACGGAAGCCGTCCAGCCCGCAGCTTTGTAATGTTTATTTTTAAAAGAAGAATCCCATGGAGAAGGAGCATGGAACTATGTGCCCATCCTACCCACCAAGGCTGTGGGACCAGCTCAAATCAGAAGCCTATGGCCAGGGCAGGCCCAAAGTGATTTTCAAGTGTAGGCGAACAGAATTTTGGCACCCCCCCCCCCAAACCAATCACTGAAAAATAAAAGCATTGGATAAGCTAAAATGTTGGATAATAAGGAGGGATTAAGGAAAAGCCTAAATAAAGAACAACACTCTGAAAACAGGGGAAATCCAGACAGGAAACAATCATGGCCAGCTAACACCTCCCAACCAAGGATGCCCCTAGGGAGGAAGCAGCCAGGCTTTGAATCTGCAAGGCCATTAAATGCTAATCAAGCTGGCCAATTGCAACATTCACACTAGCCTCAAACAGACAAGAGCTCTTTCTCCCACCCGGGACTTTCCACAGATATATAAACCCCACCTACCTAGCTTCCAACAGACCTCTGAGGATGCCTGCCATAGGTGTGGGCCTGGCCCCAAAGGCTGGGTGCAGGCCTAAGAGGCCGGGCGCAGGCCCAGAAGCCGAGTGGGCGCAGAGACCGAAGCCGAAAGGAGGCAGGGGTGCATGCGCACACATGCACACATGTGTGTGCACCCGGGAGCGCCTCAACTACGCCCCCAACAGATTGGCGCCACAGGCAAGTGCCTAGTTTGCCTAGCGGTTGAACCGCCTCTACCTATGGTTAAGGGACAGAAATCTGGGGAATCTCTTCTCCAATTAAAGCAAGGCAATGGCTTCACTTATTTACTCTTCATAGACCCTCAACTAAGAGCTGGCTAGAGCCTAGTAGTTTAAGTATTCTGCTTTGGTCCAGCCTCAGCTGGATTATATCCATTTGAGAAGGAGATAGTGTTGTGGTAATCTCTGAGCGGTTAGACTCAATTTAACCCTCTCTGGGGGAGATTCCACCAAAATGCAGCAGAGTAGCAAAAGCAAAAGCTTTCAAATGCAACGGTTACTTACACGGGGCGAGCAAAGCATACCTAGACAGGCTTTACTGTGTTTCACTCTATCCTGTTTATGTCACATCCCTTACTTTGAAGTTAGTAGAAATGTGACTCTCCAGGGACACTAACTTCTCATTGGTCAGAATGTCTTTTATGGCCCCAATAAAATGGACCATGAGGTTGGAACCATTTTGGTTCCTTTTTTTCCCTTTGTTCTTCTAGCTAACAAGAAGCATCTCACCATCTCTCCTGGCAAGATGTAACTATTTAGATGTTTGTTATTTTTCCTTTCTTATTTTTCCTTAGAAACCAGCCTAGAGTAGACTAGACAGCTCCCAAGCCTTTCTATCTACAACTGAGTTCTTTTTACCTGAACAAATACTTTTTGAACTTTTACTGAGACTCTGCAGTCCATTGCCATCCTAAATAGACAAAGGCTTCTCTTTGCTCGCCCCGTGTAAGTAACTGTTGCATTTGAAAGCTTTTGCTTTTGCTACTCTGCTGTTTTTGGTGGAATCTCCCCCAGGGAGGGTTAAATTGAGTCTAACCGCTCAGAGATTACCACAACATCAAGATCGCCCCAAACACAAACTTCAAGGAAAGGAAATAAGGCGCAAAATGAACACCCAAGCCCTTCAGGAGCCCTCCAAACAAGCCCTTCTCCAAACAACACTCAAGGATCATCTAACCACAGAACACGCCGAAAATGTTGAGGAACATTGGAACAAACTGAAGACCTCCATCATCACAGCCTGTGAAGAAACCACTGGATATCGAAATAAGAAACTAAAGATTGGTTTGACGAAAATGACAAAGAGATCCAACCAGACCAAAGAACTCAAGAACATCTGGTGGACAAAGAAGGCTGAAGAAATCCAACACTTTGCAGATACCCATGATGCCCAGGGATTTATAAAGCCACCAAGGTTATCTACGGACCAATAAATAATGGCACACAGCCTCTACGCTCATCAGATGGAACCAAACTTCTGAAGGACAAAAAATCAGTCACACTAAACTGGAAAGAGCACTACCAGAACCTTCTGAATTGAAGCTCTAAAGTATTGGAAAAATGTCATTCTGCACTGCCTAAGTCTCTATTGTTAGATAGCAAGCCTAGAGCAGAGTTAGGGACACCTTCCCACAGTCCTAGGCATACTTGATAGGCTTTACTCTTATTTCCTTCTTCCTGTCCTGTTTAGACCCACCCATTAACTTATTGACTTAGAAATGTGATCTCTCCTAGGGTTTGATGTAACTTCCTCAATTTAGCCTTTGGAATTTTTATGGCCCTAGAGAAGAAAGGGACTCACCACGAGGAGGTGGTGACCATTCAGTCTTCCTGCTTTTGTTTCACAGAGAGGACGCATTTGTCCCCTCTTGTAGTCAAGATGTAGCTATCTAGATTCTTTGTTATTTTGATCCATCTACGTGTATTAGATCAGATTAGATAAGCTAGTTAGCTCCAAACCTTTTCTATCCATCGATGGATTTCTTTTTACCTCAATAAATGCTTTTAAACTTTTAAGCTGGTTTTATTATTTATTTATTTATTTATTTACAGTATTTATATTCCTCCCTTCTCACCCCGAGGGGGACTCAGGGCGGATTACAATGAACACATATATGGCAAACATTCAATGCCAACAGACAAACAACATTCAGTTTTAGACAGACACAGAGGCATTTTAACATCTTTCCAGCTTCACGATTCCGGCCACAGGGGGAGCTGTTGCTTCACCGTCCATTGGTGGCTGTTCTTCCTCATTCTTTTCCTCGTTAGCAGTTTTATGGTGTTGTAGATTAGTTAAATTAGCCTCCCGCATAAAGCGTACCTAAATTTTCCCTACTTGACAGATGCAACTGTCTTTCGGGGTTGCTAGGTCAACAGCAAGCCGGGGCTATTTTTTTTTAATGGTTGGAGGCTTAACCTGACCCGGGCTTCGAACTCATGACCTCTCGGTCAGTAGTGATTTATAGCAGCTGGTTACTAACCAGCTGCGCCACAGCCCGGCCCCGCAAAGGTTTTGCGATCCTTTGCCATCCTGAAGAGACAAAGGCTCTCCTAAACTCACACCGGGTAAGTTTCTCTGCTGTATTGGAAGGAATTCTTCCACACACTCTGCTGTTTTTCCTGGGAATTTATCTCATAAAGAGGGTGATTTGAGCTGAATAGCTCCTAGATTCCCAACATAAAGTGGCTGAAGAGGTTCTCTCGCAAATCCCACAACAACAAACCAGGGATGAGCTGGGCTCCGTCCTGGGCCCGGTTCTGTTCAACATCTTTATTAACGACTTAGACGAAGGGTTAGAAGGCACGATCATCAAGTTTGCAGATGACACCAAACTCGGAGGGATAGCTAACACTCCAGAAGACAGGAGCAGAATTCAAAACGATCTTGACAGACTAGAGAGATGGGCCGAAACTAACAAAATGAAGTTCAACAGGGACAAATGCAAGATACTTCACTTCGGCAGAAAAAATGGAAATCAAAGATACAGAATGGGGGACGCCTGGCTTGACAGCAGTGTGTGCGAAAAAGATCTTGGAGTCCTCGTGGACAACAAGTTAAACATGAGCCTACAATGTGATGCGGCAGCTAAAAAAGCCAATGGGATTTTGGCCTGCATCAATAGGGGAATAACGTCTAGATCCAGGGAAGTCCTGCTCCCCCTCTATTCTGCCTTGGTCAGACCACACCTGGAATACTGTGTCCAGTTTTGGGCACCGCAGATGAAGGGAGATGCTGACAAGCTGGAAAGCGTCCAGAGGAGGGCGACTAAAATGATTAAGGGTCTGGAGAACAAGCCCTATGAGGAGAGGCTTAAAGAGCTGGGCATGTTTAGCCTGCAGAAGAGAAGGCTGAGAGGAGACATGATAGCCATGTACAAATATGTGAGGGGAAGTCATAGGGAGGAGGGAGCAAGCTTATTTTCTGCTGCCCTGCAGACTAGGACACGGAACAATGGCTTCAAACTACAGGAAAGGAGATTCCACCTGAACATCAGGAAGAACTTCCTCACTGTGAGAAAGGCTGTTCGACAGTGGAACTCTCTCCCCGGGGCTGTGGTGGAGGCTCCTTCCTTGGAGGCTTTGAAGCAGAGGCTGGATGGCCATCT
This sequence comes from Anolis carolinensis, assembly GCF_035594765.1. Classification (NCBI taxonomy): domain Eukaryota; kingdom Metazoa; phylum Chordata; class Lepidosauria; order Squamata; family Anolidae; genus Anolis; species Anolis carolinensis. The sequence continues at coordinate 4,121,807 of NC_085844.1, read as the reverse complement.
GTCGGGGGTGCTTTGAATGCGATTTCCTGCTTCTTAGCGGGGGGTTGGACTAGATGGCCCTTGAGGTCTCTTCCAACTCTACTATTCTATGATTCTATGATTCTATGATTCTATGAGCTTGCAGAAAAGGAAAGGACCTGAGGCTGTCAGGAAGCATGGGAGTTGAAGTTCAAAACACCTGGACGGAGGGCCAAAGTTTGCCCATTCCTCCTCTAGAGAGGCAGAAGAGGATTCTCTTCCAACTCTGTAATTCTAGGATTCCGGGAATCTAAGGCCTCACACCTTTAGCAATGCCGACCAGGGCTATTCGAGCATTCGGCACCCCATTTCCTTCTGCAATGAAATCCCTGCACCCAGACCTCCTCTTTATCCGAAACGCTGAGGGAAGCAGTTTAACACCCAACCCGCATTGATATTCAAATAGATTATCATGCTGGAAAATGGAGAGAATGCTGGAGGCAGCAAAGTGTGAAGGAGCAACGAATGCATTAGTATTTACGGTCCAGTTCGAATCCTCGTTTTCGGGCCCACCTCTGCAATGGACACGATTTGTTCTTCCTTTCCTCCACCACCTCTTTATTTCCGTCTTTCTTTCTTTCTTTCTTTCTTTCTTTCTTTCTTTCTTTCTTTCTTTCTTTCTTTCTTTCTTTCTTCTTTCTTTCTTTCTTTCTTTCTTTCTTTCTTTCCCTCCTTCTTTGCTCTGCTTTGTCTGAGACCTGGAAATAAAAAAAAAGGCCCATCCTGGCCTCTGACTGCTGAGCTTGGCAGAAACCCATGATGAGACTTTCGGGTCCATTAGAAAAACAAATCCTTAAACAGTGGACTCTGGAAATCAATCCCTTCTGCCTTTCGGGAGCTTTATTACGCCTCCCTCCTTCGCTGTCTCTCAATGTCTCTCGTGTTTTGATGGGAAACATTTCTCTCAGATGGAAGAGAAGAGGAAAAATATATATATTTTTGTCCACAAGTCTGGAACAGAAGCTGACCCAAGAAACCCTCTGACCATGATCAGAGGTGGAAACACTGATGAACAAGGAGCAACTATGGAGGTTGGAAGAGCTCATTATATGGTTTGGGAGCAGAGCCACGAGCTTCATGTTTCTTATTTATAAATTACTGGAATAGATTTCAGTTCAGCATCAGAAAGACCATATTGACAGAGGCCCTTCGCCAGATAATCCACACTATCTGCTTTGAACTGGATTATATGAGTTTACACTGCCATACAATCCAGATCAAAGCAAATACTCTGGATTTTATATGGCAGTGTAGAAGGAACCAGATGTTGAACTCCAGGCTAGGAAACACCTCTGTACTTAACCACCATGCTCCAATCCAAGTTAAATCAACAAAGCAGTTTATTGAAGATGGTATAAAAAGCACATCAGCAAACATAGCAAAAACATCAAAGTCTATATGTACAAAACAGTCCATGAGGTTCAAGGTACAAGAGTAATCCAAAATCCCAAAGCAACAGAACATCCAGCACAGGAATACAATAAAACCAGGTAGTATAAGGCAGTTTAAAATCCAACAGATACCAGGAACAATCCTTCAAACTTGGAAGCATGAAACATGAACAAAGACAAGGAACTAGACGTCCCTCAGCAGGCTTGACTAAGACTTGGTAAGATGTTTCCTCAATTACCAACATTGACTAGACTAGCTGGGGGAAAAACTCCCAACCTCTCTAATATAGACATGAAATCATGCCTTTTCCCATGACTTCCTGATATGGGTCTCTTCTGTAACAAGTGCCGTGACCTTCGGAGATTCTGTTGAGCAGCAGAAATTTACGAAAACTGAGTCTCTTATCAATCAGCTCATTACCTTGCAACTCATTATTCTCTCCACCTGGGATTTCATCCTCTGAGTCCATGCCCGATGAGCATACGCTAAACCAGATTGGCCAGAATAGAGAAAGAAACTTACCAGGCTGAAGACAAGCCGCAGAGGTTTAATACGATACATCCAAAAAGGATGCAAATACAGAAATTTAGTTCAAAATGTACAACCATAAAAATACAGAGAAATGCAAGACATCTTATCCAGTTCTGACCGCTATTCAGACTTCCAGCTGCCTCCCCTGATTGGCCGAGGAAGGATCTGTCAGTATAGAAAGTTAATAAATGCAAATACAGTAGAGTCTCACTTATCCAACATAAACGGGCCGGCAAATGTTGGATAAGCGAATATGTTGGATAATAAGGAGGCATTAAGGAAAAACCTATTAAACATCAAATTAGGTTATGATTTTACAAATTAAGCACCAAAACATCATGTTAGACAACAAATTTGACAGAAAAAGTAGTTCAATACGCAGTAATGCTATGTAGTAATTACTGTATTTATGAATTTAGCACCAAAATATCATGATATATTGAAAACATTGACTACAAAAATGCATTGGATAATCCAGAACGTTGGATAAGCGAGTGTTGGATAAGTGAGACTCTACTGTATACTAAGCCCCCTTCGTCCGTGGGAGTGGAAGACTTTCAGGTTAAGAAGACAAACACTTGCTGGCAAAGAGGAACATTTACCTATACATACACACAATGGGTCTGATAGTTATCTGGCTTGGGAAATAGCTGGAGGGATTTTTGCCACCATCCTCTCTTCCAGGAGATTGCACATGAGAAAGTGGTTGCCTTCAAGTTATTTTTTGATACCTATAAGAAACAGTTTATACACTTCATATAAGAAACTGATACAGTACACAGTGAGAAAGATACAAGTTAATACAGAAATCATCAAACTGATACAATTTATTAAAGGGTTAGAAATGATAGTCTAAAAAGTACAGCTGCTGTCCATTCCCAGTCCGCTAAATCTTTGGATTTTCAGAACTTCGGACCTCTAGAAAAGGTTTTTAATTAAAAGAAAAATTATATAATTGTTTGTAGTCTCTTAGTAAACTATAAATATTTGGGGGAGAGTCTAAATCCTGTTCAGGTGCATGAGACAGGGATGAAGCTGAAGGATCTGCAGTTCAGGGCTGTTTGCTTGCATCACATTTGAAACTTAAGTCTCCTAAGATGGGACATATGGGACAGGAAGTTGTGGGGTTTGTTGCTATTGTGATCATGAAAAAACCTTCCTGTCAACCATATAGACTACAAGTCCATATTCCACGCAGTTGTCCTTTTGAGATCCCTTCCCACTCTATGAGTCCATGATTCCTCCTTCATAGGGTTGGACTAGAAGTCCTTTTGTGGTCCTTTCCCACTCTATGAATCCATGGTTCTTACTTCCAGGTGGTTGGACTAGATGTCCTTTTGGGGTCCCTTCCCACTCTATGATTCCATGATTCCTCCTTCATAAGGTTGGACTAGATGCCCTTTGGGGGTCCCATTCCATTGTATGATTCTACTGTCCCTTTCCTTCTAAGTGATGCACATGTGGAACATTCTGCTCAAGGAAAGAGCCATCGTATTGAATGTTTAAAAAATGAGAAGAAAGGTGGGTTCTTTTAATACGTGCACAACTTGAAGCGATCTGTTTGGCTCTTCTAACAAAACAGAGTGACAATGCCATGAGAAGAGATGTGCGCATTAGCACATCCTTTGCCTCCGATTCAAACATCGACGGAGATTTTGTTTGCCTCCGCCGTGTGTGTTCCTGTGTGTAAATTTCTGGGTCAGGGGCAGCCGTGTTGTTAACATGTCCTTTCGGTGTTTGCCGTATTTGCTTGTCAGCACATCTTCGCCCTCCTCAGAACCAGAACGTCAGCAGAAATCAAAGCCCGAGCAACACGGATAACAAGATGTTCCCTCCCAAGAGGGACGACAGAGTTGGGCATTTCTGACATGATTCGCCAGGAGGAGGAGAAGAAACATACCTTCCTCTTTGTTTTTGTTTTTATTTGAGTTTTTTCATCCCGCTTCGCTACTATATATTTTTTGTATTCTGGCAATATAAAGAGATGCTGTTTGAACCGGTTCCTTTACTGTTGCGAGATGGGATTGTGCATTGAAGTTACAAATTCATCAGATCCGTAACTGTTTCATATTCGATATCGCAGGTTGAATCAGAAACCTTTTGGATTTTACATTCAGTGATTCAAAAACACCTCCTATCCAAAATCCTCGGAGATAAAAGTATTTGGGATTTAGAAATTTAGGTAAAGTCTCCCTTACCTGGAAAGCTTGGGGCTAGAAATACTGTATATATTCGAGTATAAGCTGGCCCGAATATAAGCCAAGGCACCCAATTTTACGACAAAAAACTGGGATAACTTATTGACCCGAGTATAAGCCGAGGGTGGGAAATGAAGCAGCTACTGGTAAATTTCAAAATAAAAATAGATACCAATAAAATTACAGACTGATAGACTAGCTAAAGTGCACTTTGTTATAAGTTGTAAACTCAAGATAGCAGATAAAGTGCTACCAAATGGGCCAGCAGAATGTTGGATAAGCGAATATGTTGGATAATAAGGAGGGATTAAGGAAAAGCCTATTAAAAATCAAATTAGGTTATGACTTTACAAATTAAGCACCAATAACATCATGTTATACGACAAATTTGACAGAAAAAGCAGTTCAATATGCCGTAATGCTATGTAGTAATTACTGTATTTACAAATTTAGCACCAAAACATTGCAACATTTATTACAAAAACAATGACTACTAAAAGGCAGACTGCCTTGGATAATACAGAACCTTGGATAAGTGAAGCTTGTATAAGTGAGACTCTACTGTAATAACAAAAATCTGTTCCTGGTTTGAAAGTGTTATTTCCTGTTTCATTGGGTTTTCTGGGGCTGAGAGTGTGTGACTTGCCCAAGATCACCCAGTAGGTTTCCATGGCTGAGCAGGGAATCAAGCCACACTACACCATGCTGTCTCAAAACAGGCCCGCTGCTAGCCAGGAGGGAAAACGCTCAGGACTTGGTTGCTTTCTATGGGGCTGTTATGAAGCCTGGATGTAGATGTATCTACACTCCACTTGCCTCACTGCCGACAGAACCTCTGAAGATGCAGTTAGTCACAGATGCAGGCAAAACGTTAGCGTAGAGTGCTGCTGGAACATAGCCATACAGCCTGAAAAACTCACAGCAACCAGTGGAATTTGTTAGGTCCACCAATGCAGCGCAAGAGAGACCATTTTTCTGCTATCTTCTCAGGAGAAGCTGAATGGCCATCTGTCAGGAGGACTTAGACGGTGTCTCTCTGCTTGGCTGAAGTGGGTTGGAATGCATGGTCCTTGCTATCTCCTCTAACTCTAGGATTCTATTATATGAACAATAGAGCCATAGAATATTGGGATTTTGCTTTATTGAGTTGCACTTTCCTCCTTATCCTAAAAAATCTACAACTCTTTTTTTCTCAGTTCCTTTGCAAAATAGGAAGAAACCCTCCTTTTTGAGGCAGGAGATATCTGTCCTTCCATTTCTCTAAAAGAAAAGTTTAGTACAGTAGAGTCTCACTTATCCAAGCTAAACGGGCCGGCAGAAGCTTGGATAAGCGAATATCTTGGATAATGAGAGATTAAGAAAAAGCCTATTAAACATCAAATTAGGTTATGATTTTACAAATTAAGCACCAAAACATCATGTTTTACAACAAATTTGACAGAAAAAGCAGTTCAATATACAGTAATGCTATGTTGTAATTACTGTATTTACAAATTTAGCACCAAAATATCATGATATATTGAAAACATTGACTACAAAAATGGCTTGGATAATCCAGAAACTTGGATAAGCGAGGCTTGGATAAGTGAGACTCTACTGTACCTTGGAAAGTTCCCATACAGTTTGGACTAAAACCAGGAGCAGATTCACCCGGCCACGAAAGGATCTCCAAAGTGCCGGCCTATCTCTTGGCGATCGCTCGTTTTAGCAAATGGCTAAGAGGCCGGTAATTAATGGCCCCGAGTCACTAAAAAGCTGATCATTCTTTGCAGAAAATGACCGTCGTGTTCGGCCAGAAATGTTAACACACACAACTATAAAACGAATGGGGGAAAGTACCGGGTGGGCTGCCATGAGCGGGAGAGAATTATAACCCCGTGATGGGTCTGCGGGAGGACATAACTTCTTGAAATGTTCCCAAAGAGGGGAAATGCACATTGATTGGAGATGATTTTAACTCCATGGATTTTTCTTGCCGCATAAGTCATTGGCGCGAGCGGTGACTCCTGCAAGTCACGGAGGTGAGGTTATGCCGGCTGCGTCATTGGGGAGTTATAGTTCTGTGAGTGGTACTCAAAGGGCTGGTGGGCTTCCTAAAATACATGGATGGATTGATGGATGGATGGACAATGCACATCACGGTCTGGGAAATGACACCAGACAAGAAAGGCCTGCAGAGACTTTAGAGCTCACCATGGCACAATGCCCGAAGTTAATCAAGGCTAGAAGACATTCCTCACAAATAGGAAAATAATGGAAACCTACGAGGGTTGAATGAAAAGTAATGCCTCCACCTTCGTTACTTGGGTTTGGATGGGAATATTGTAATAAATCAAACGCAAAAATGATCCTTAGAATGTGCTCTCTTTTTTTTAATAATATTTTTATTGTTATTATTGAGAAAACTACAATTATATAAACATATTCTATACATTTCTCCCTCTTTTATTTACATTCACCCCTGTGCTCCCCTTCCCCAGAGCCATCTCTTCTTCTGTAGTCCCACCAAAAGTTCAATTCTTCATTTGGAGGTAAATTCCCATTCTTTTTCCAGTAATTTTTCTAGAAATTTTCTCCAAATACTTTCAAAATCATTTTTTTTCCATAATCCCTTCTTTACTTTTAAATTTGATGTTAGCTTGTCATTCAGTGCCATTCGCCAAACTTCTTTATCCCATTCATTAATTTGTATTTTCATTTCTCCTTTCCAATATTTTGCAATTAGTAATCTAGCTGCTGTTAATAGCATGTCTATTAAAATTTTTCCCTCTTATCTTTCTCATGCTCTTTTTTAATTAAAAGTAATATTTCCACTGGATTCCTTCTAATTTTTATATTCATAATATTTTCTATTTCCCTTATGACCAATTCCCAAAAATCTTTTACATGTTTACAATCCCACCACATATGCATGTAGGTTCCAATTTCCTGGCACCCTCGCCAGCATTTTTCATTATTATTATTATTCATAATATTTAACCTTCTTGGTGTTAAATACCACTTCCAAATTAGTTTGTAATAATTTTCTTTTATTCTAATTGACATGTTTTTTAATTGTCTTGTTTTCCATATCTCCACCCATTCTTTTTCCATTATCTTTGTTCCTAATTCCTCCTCCCATGATTCTCTTAATGTTAATCTTTTCTTTTTTTCTATGTCTTTAATTAATATTTTATATATTTTACTTGTTGTCCCTTTTAATGGCTCACTATTTTCTCTTTTTAATGCTTTTATTATTAATTCCTCAAATTGCGTTATTTGTTTTCCAGTTTTAAGTTAAAACTTAGAATGTGCTCTTTAACTAATACTATTCACTTTCCCACATAATCACCAGACAATTGGATACATTTCTGCCAACGATGAACAAGTTTTCTGAAGCCGTCACAGAAGAAGTCGACACTCTGTTTCTGCAACCAGCATCTCACAGGACCCATCGTGCACAGATCTTCCGATAGCCAAGCAAAGCAATCATGTGACCCACACGTTCTTGTGAAATGTCTATTACGCTCAAAAATTCTTTCTAGGTGATACAACGATTGTCCTGAATCAATCTGTCAACCTTTTGCTTGTGAAACTTGGTGGTTGCTGTCACAGGATGTCCGACTCTTTGTTTGTCACGCAAGTCACATGTTCCCACCTCAACATCTTTAAACTCACTCGCCCAACAACGCACAGGACTCACATCAACACAATCCCCATAAGCAGCTTGCATTCCCTGAGGAATCTCCTTTGGGGTGAAACCTTCTGCTGTCAAGAATTCAATGACTGCACATTGCTTAAGTTGCATTGATCGACCATCTGCACAGGGTTCCATACTTCACACTTTAACAACACAACTGTTCAATGCTAAGGCTTCCCACGAAATGGCACTGTAGAGGAGAGTCTACTGAACAAGCCTGGACTTGCTGCATACCAGCACTGCCCTCTCTTAAGGAGTTACAAAGGTGGAGGCATTACTTTTCATTCAACCCTTGTTTCATTGGAAGAGACCCCCAGAGTCCATGCAATCCCAGCTGCCTTCTGCCATGTAGAAAGACACAGTCCAAGCCCTCCTGACAGACAGCCATCCAGCTTCTGTTGAAAAACCTCCACTGGACAGCCATATATTACACAGTCCATACTACACTACTGTTGGAAGGAACCCCCAAACCTATCCAGTCCTATCCCCTTCAGTCATATAATAATAATAATAATAATAATAATAATAATAATAATAATAATAATAATAACAACAACAACAAAAACAACAACAACAACAACAACAACAACACATCACACAGTCCTAAATGCTTGGGAAGTATTTGACTTGTGATTTTGTGATACGAAATCCAGCATATCTATCTTGTTTGCTGTGTCATATAGTGGCGTTGTGTCAATAATAATAATAATAATAATAACAATAATAATAATAATAATAATAATAATAATAATAATAATAAATCTTTATTTATATCCTGCTTTTCTCTCTCACAGGACCCAAAGCGGCTGGAAAACACAATCCAAGCCCTCCTGACAGATGGCCATCCAGCCTGTTTAAAATACTCCACAGATGGAGATTCCACCATCAACCATACCACCTTGAATGTTTCCATCTTGAAAAATCATAGATTCATAGAGTTGGATGTGACCTACCTAAAGGTCATCCTATTCAGTTCCATTCTGTCAGGCAGAAAGACACAACCCAAGCCCTCCTGACAGATGGCCATCCAGCTTCTGTTTTAAAACTTCCATAGAAGGGGATTCTACAATTCTCCAAGGGAGCTTTCTCCAGTGTTAAACAGCTTTTATTGGAACAATCCCAAGGGCCATCCAGTCCAACCTTCTTCTTTCAACCTTCTTGAATCTAAACAAACCCCAACACTCATCATAGGGATTAATGCAGGGGTCCTCAAACTTTTTAAGCCGAGGGCCGGTCCACAATCACAGACTGTTGAGGGGCCGGATTATCATTTGAAAAAAAATACAAACAAATTCCGATGCACACTGCATATGTCTTATTTGTAGTGCAAAAACAACAACAACAACAACAATGAAAGAACAATACAATATTTAAAAATAAAAACAATTTTAACCAACATACATTTATCAGGATTTCAATTGGAAGTGTGGTCCTGCTTCTGGCCAATGAGATAGTCAAGTTAATTAGGGTTGTTGTTGTTGTGTGCCTTCAAGTCATTTCAGAGTTTGGGTGAACCTAAGTCTAAAATTTATTTTTTATTTATTTACTGCATTTATTTATTACATTTGTATCACACCCTTCTCACCCCAAAGGGGACTCAGAGTGGCTTACAGATTATATAAACATACAATCTATATATATATAAAAGAGTGATGGCATCAGGGCAGCGGACAAAACAACAAAACTACAGGGCCCCCAACCTCGAAATTTGACAACACAACCCATCATCCATGGCTCTAGGTTGATACAACAAAAAGAAAAGAAAAATAAAGTCCTAATTAGAGAGAGAGGAATAATTGTTTTTATCCAATTGCTGCCAGTTACAAGGCTAAGTTCCACCCACTTGGTCTCCTAGCAACCCACTCAGCCCAGGGGACAGGCACAAGAGTTTGGAGAGACCCCTAAGGGCCATCCAGCCCAACAGGACACAATCCAAGCATTCACAACACATGAACAGCATATAAATACTATACAATACTACACAGGGACATAGACCCCCCTCTACCCTCACCACTTTCACAGTACACAAACAACCAAATGCATACTAAACATAAGGACAACCATACAACAGACATTCAATACCACCACTACCTCAACAAGTTCTCACCAACACCAGCAGACAATGCCACAGCAACGCGTGGCTGGGCATAGTATATTATATCATTAGCATAGCACAATATTAGCATTATATATTACTATATTGAACTATACCACTATACTGTAATATTATTAGTAATATTATATGTAATATAGAATATATAATATTATTATATGGTATTATTATTAGTGTTATATTGTATTACATTATAATATTATTATCAATATTATATGTATATATAATATATTATGTTATAAAACTGAGGGCAGGGGCCAGGTAAATGACCTCGGAGGGCCGCATCCGGCCCCGGGGCCTTAGTTTGGGGACCCCTGGATTAATGGTTTCCAGACCTTTGGCCATTTTGGCCTCCCTCCTCTGGACGTCTTCCAGTTGGTCCATATCAGTGAGTGAAGCGGGAGATATCTCAGATGTGTTGTCGGAGGCTTTCAAGGCCGGGATCACAGGGTTGTTGTATGTTTTCCGGGCTGTATGGCCATGTTCTAGAAGTATTCTCTCCTGACGTTTCGCCCACATCTATGGCAGGCAGATGCCACAGCTTTGACCAGCAGTGCTGTGGAATTTGAAGAGGCGTGGATGGAAGATGAAGGGTAGAAACTGTGAAGAGGAAGAAGGCGCCTCAAGACAACCCTGACTGGAACCACCTTCCATCTAGAAATCCATATCTTCACTGCGGAAGAACATTCAGATCAAGACTTCTACAATTACCTACAGACCCATCACCAAGACCCTACACTTGGAAGGCAACCAGACACGGCCACAAAGGATTGCCAATAATGATATCCAAGGTGCTAAATCTATTGACAGGTAAAGGTTTCCAAACTAGGAGACCTTCAAAGGCTAAAATCTACAGTGATTCACATCTATACTGAGTCGGAAGCCTCCAACCCTGGCTGTCTATATTGTGCAATATATACTGTATATACTCGAGTATAAGCCTAGTTTTTCAACCCTTTTTTAAAGACTTAAAAAGCCCCCCTCAGCTTATATTCGGGTGAGGGTCCTGGTTGGCTTATATTCGGGTCAGCTTATACTCGAGAATATATGGTACATTTATTATTTTTCTCTATTATTATTGGTATTATTAAATTTATTATTTTTCTTTATTATTGTTGCTACTATTACATTTATTTTACTCTATTTTTATTATTAATAATAATATATTTATTATTTCACTCTGATCTTATTATTATTATTATTGCATTTATTATTTTACTCTATTTATTATGACTTGTATTCTTTTCCTGTATTTATTATTATTATTATTATTATTACATGTATTATTTTACTCTATTATTATTAAAAGGATACATAAGCACATTTACATTAAAGAAGATGTGAATAATGATTGGATCAGAGTTGGACAGTCTTATCTTAAATTTGAGCTTTATGTAAATATTCAAAAACATTTAACCTACGGATGCCTCAATTAATGTAATTTTATTGGTATCTATTTTTATGGCTGAAATTTACCACCCTCGGCTTATACTGGAGTCAATGTTTTCCCAGGTTTTTTGTGGTAAAATTAGGTGCCTCGGCTTATATTCGGGTCGGCTTATACTCGAGTATGTACGGTAATATGTGTGACCCTAAAGATGTTGCAGAACTCCAGTTCCCAGCAGTTCTTGCATCTATAGTCAATGGTAAGGAGTGCTGGGAGTTGTAGTTTGGGAATCCGAACAATTTTGGAGCGCTCCAAAGTTCTTGCGCCTTCCTGATACCGTTGTTGTCATTTCCGTTTGCTTACTTCTAATGTGCCTTTTTCATGTGCCGAAAAAGAAACTTTGCCGCAACCCGCTTTCATCCATCACTCTGCATTCAGCCTCCCAGATTCTGCCCTGACCCAATAAGTGATTTGGCTAATCGGTTTGTATTTATTCCAGATACAATTGGGCCGCATTAATTCCAAATTGCTCCAACAGCTATTAACAGCACGGGATTGTCTGTTTAGCAAATAAGTTGATTATAAAAAAGAGTTTATTGAGGTTTCAGCCGTTCCTCTGTGACCAGAGGACGTATTGATTATTTCCTTGTTAACCCTCATTAAATATAGTTTTAATAAGCAAATTGGTGGGTAATCAACATGTGATTGCCGACTTGTTAAAAGGGCATTAAAAAGCTAGTTAGGCAGTGTGGACCAGGCATGGGCCAACTTTGGCCCTCCAGGTGTTTTGCACTTCAACTCCCACAATTCCTAACAGCCTACCGGCTGTTAGGAATTGTGGTAGTTGAAGTCCAAAACATCACTGGTTTTTTTAGCTGCTGCATCACACCCTTGGCTCATGTTCAACTTGTCATTGAAGACTCCAAGATCTTTCTCACATGGACTGTCATCAAGCCAAGCATCACCCATCCTATATCTTAACATTTCACTTTTCCTAAGTGGAGTATCTTACATTTGTCCTTGTTGAAATTCATTTTGTTAGTTTTGGACAATCAGCTCTCTAATCTGTTGAGGTTGTTTTGAATCCTGATCCTGTCTTCAGGAGTATCTATCAACTCTCCCTCCTAATGTGATCCCATCTGCAGCCTTGATAAGCACACCCTCTAAACCAGGGGTCCCCAAACTTTTAAAGCAGAGGGCCGGTCCACAATCCTTCAGACCTTTGAGGGGCCGAATTATCATTTGGAAAAAAAAACGAACAAATTCCTATGCACACTGCACATGTCTTATTTGTAGTGCAAAACAACAACAACAATGAAAGAACAATACAATATTTAAAAATGAAAACAATTCTAACCAGCATAAACCTATCAGGATTTCAATGGAAAGTGTGGGCCTGCTACTGGCCAATGAAATAGTCAAGTTAATTAGGATTGTTGTTGTTGTTGTGTGCCTTCAAGTCATTTCAGACTTTGGGCGAGCCTAAGTCTAAAATTAAGTATTTATTTACTGCATTTATTTACTACATTTATATCCCGCCTTTTTCACCCCGAAGGGGACTCAGAGCAGCTGTATGTACAGACAGTAGAGTCTCACTTATCCAACACTCGCTTATCCAACGTTCTGGATTATCCAACGCATTTTTGTAGTCAATGTTTTCAATATATCGTGATATTTTGGTGCTAAATTCATAAATACAGTAATTACTAGGTAGCATTACTGCCTATTGAACTACTTTTTCTGCCAAATTTGTTGTATAACATGATGTTTTGGTGCTTAATTTGTAAAATCATAACCTAATTTGATGTTTAATAGGCTTCTCCTTCATCTCTCCTTATTATCCAAGATATTCGCTTATCCAATGTTCTGCCGGCCCGTTTATGTTGGATAAGTGAAACTCTACTGTACAATATTTTATTTTATTAGCATAGCACAATATTAGCATTACAGTAGAGTCTCACTTATCCAACACTCGCTTATCCAACGTTCTGGATTATCCAACGCATTTTTGTAGTCAATGTTTTCAATATATCGTGATATTTTGGTGCTAAATTCATAAATACAGTAATTACTAGGTAGCATTACTGCCTATTGAACTACTTTTTCTGCCAAATTTGTTGTATAACATGATGTTTTGGTGCTTAATTTGTAAAATCATAACCTAATTTGATGTTTAATAGGCTTCTCCTTCATCTCTCCTTATTATCCAAGATATTCGCTTATCCAATGTTCTGCCGGCCCGTTTATGTTGGATAAGTGAAACTCTACTGTACAATATTTTATTTTATTAGCATAGCACAATATTAGCATTATATATTACTATAATGAACTATACCACTATATTGTAATATTATATGTACCATATAATTAATATTACTATATGGTATTATTATTAGTATTACATTGTATAACATTATAATATTATTATCAATATTATATGTATATACAATATATTTTATTATTAAAACTATTAAAAATATCATATTATAAAACTGAGGGCGGGGGCCAGGTCAATGGCCTTGGAAGGCTGCATCCGGCCCCCAGGCCTTAGTTTGGGGACCCCTGCTCTAAACCTTCATCTAAGTCATTAGAATCATAGAATAGAATCCTAGAGTTGGAAGACACCTCATGGGCCATCCAGTCCAACCCCCTGCTAAGAAGCAGGAAGATCACATTCAAAGCACCCCCGACAGATGGCCATCCAGCCTCTGCTTAAAAGCCTCCAAGGAAGGAGCCTCCACCACAGTCTGGGGGAGAGAGTTCCACTGTCGAACAGCCCTTCTCACAGGGAGGAAGTTCTTCCTGATGTTCAGGTGGAATCTCCTTTCCTGTAGTTTGAAGCCCTTGTTCCCTTGTGTCCTAGTCTGCAGGGCAGCAGAAAACAAGCTCCCTCCCTCCTCCCTATGACTTCCCTTCACGTATTTGTACATGGCTATCATGTCTCCTCTCAGCCTTCTCTTCTGCAGGATAAACATGTCCAGCTCTTTAAGCCGCTCCTCATAGGGCTTGTTCTCCAGACCCTTTATACTTTGAGTCGCCCTCCTCTGGACACATTCTAGCTTTTCAACATCTCCCTTCAACTGCGGTGCCCAGAATTGGACACAGTGTGATTCCAGGTGTGGCCTGACCAAGGCAGATATAGGTGTAGCATGACTTCAATAGATCTAGATCAGGGGTCCTCAAACTTTTAAAGCCGAGGGCCGGTCCACAATCCTTCAGACTGTGGAGGGGCCAAATTATCATTTGGGGAAAAAACCCGAACAAATTCCTATGCACACTGCACATGTCTTATTTGTAGTGCAAAACAACAACAACAATGGAAGAACAATACAATATTTAAAAATGAAAACAATTGTAACCAACAGAAACCTATCAGGATTTCAATGGGAAGTGTGGGCCTTCTAGACAATGAGATAGTCAAGTTAATTAGGATTGTTGTTGTTGTGTGCCTTCAAGTCATTTCAGACTTTGGGCGAGCCTAAGTCTAAAATTATTTATTTATTCATTTACTACATTTATTTATTATGTTTATATCCCGCCCTTCTCACCCCGAAGGGGATTCAGAGCAGCTGTATGCACATACAATATATTATATTATTAGCATAGCACAATATTAGCATTATATATTACTATATTGAACTATACCACTATACTGTAATATTATATGTAATATATATCATATAATTAATATTATTATATGGTATTATTAATATTATATTGTATAACGTTATAATATTTTATCAATATTATATGTATATATAATATATTATATTATTTAAAATGATATAAAATATATTATAAAACTGAGGACGAGGGCCAGGTAAATGACCTTGGAGGGCCGCATCCGGCCCCCGGGCCTTAGTTTGGGGACCCCTGATCTAGACACTATACTCCTGTTGATGCAGGCCAAAATCCCATTGGCTTTTTTTTTAATATATATACTTTTTATTGAAGTTTTACCTTATAAGATTAAATTAAATTAAATTAAATATAAGAGTAAATTAACATTGAAAGAGTGAGAACATTTGATTGTATAGAAAGTAGGAAAACTGAGATTAAAGAAAGATATTATTCTTCTATATCTCTCTGATGACATACTGCTTGGAAATCCTGATTATTAGTACAGTAGAGTCTCACTTATCCAAGCTAAACAGGCCAGCAGAAGCTTGGATATGCGAATATCTTGGATAATAAGGAGAGATTAAGGAAAAGCCTATTAAACATCAAATTAGGTTATGATTTTACAAATTAAGCACCAAAACATCATGTTATACAACAGATTTGACAGAAAAAGTAGTTCAATAGGCAGTAATGCTACGTAGTAATTACTGTATTTACGAATTTGGCACCAAAATATCGTGATATATTGAAAACATTGACTACAAAAATTGCTTGGATAATCCAGAGGCTTGGATAAGCAAGGCTTGGATAAGTGAGACTCTACTGTATTATTATTATTATTGTTGTTGTTGTTGTTATTGACACAACGACGTTGTATGGCACAGCAAACAAGATAGATATGCTGGATTTCGTTTCACAAAACCACAAGTCGAACACTTCCCAAGTGTCTAGGACTGTGTGATGTATTTTTGGATGATGCGTGCAGATTATTATTATTATTATTATTATTATTATTATTATTATTATTATTATTATTATTATATTTTTCAACTGTTGTACTGGAACAACAATAATTGCTTAGTTTAACTTTAACAGTTTTTGACAGTTCTTTGTTAGAGCATTACCAATGTCAGCTGCTTCTAACCTAGCTATTTTATTCAAAGTGTTTAATGCCAGTGCTAATGCTTTTTGCTTTTGCTTTTTGGTGTGTTTCTTTGCCAAGTACTTTTGCATTTTTATATCGCCATTTGTTCAGATTTATTTATTTATTTATTATATAAATATGGACACTTTAGCTTTGTTTTTGGTTTCTGGTTTTTTCTCTCTCTCTCTCTCCCTTTTTGATCCTTTTTAAATCTCAGTTTTCCATTGACTTTTTTTGCCACCGCATCACATTGTAGGCTCCTATTTAACTTGTTGCCCACGAGGACTCCAAGATCTTTTTCACACGTACTGCTGTCGAAGATCCTGAACAGAACTGGGCCCAGGACCGAACCCTTTTGATGGCACCCAAAAAGTCACTTCTTTCCAGGATGAAGAAGAGGAATTGTTGGGGAGAAGCATCCTTTGGGTTCGGTCACTTAACCAATGACAGATCCACCGAACAGTAGCATTGCCATGCCCACATTGGCCTAATGCTGGTGATGATTGGACTTGGCTGGGCTTTGAGCCGGGCTCATTTATTATTATTTATTTATTAGCAACATTTATATCCCGCCCTTCTCACCTCGAAGGAGACTCAGGGTGGCTTACAAGTTATATTTACATACAATATATCATATTACAGTAGAGTCTCACTTATCCAAGACTCGCTCATCCAAGGTTCTGGACCATCCAAGCCATTTCTGTAGTCAATGTTATCAATACACCATAATATCTTGGTGCCAAACTCGCAAATACAGCAACTACAACACAACACCACTGCGCATTGAACCACTCTCTCTGTCAAACTTGCCGTACAACATGATTTTTTGGTGCTCAGTTTGCAAAATCACAAGCTAATTTGATGTTTAATAGGCCCCTCCCCAATCCCTCCCCATTATCCAAGACACTCGCCCATCCAAGGTTCTGCCGGTCCGTTTACTTAACGTCGCCGGTTAATAATTCAGTGCCGAGCTTTCCAAGTGTGATGGATGGGCCATGCCAACCGGTGCCCGGAGAGATTTCCCCATCCACACAAACCCATGCGACTGTGCAGCGATGCCCGGCCCAACCCGCCTCGGCCATGCTCTCCCCCCCGACGCAACGCCATGTCCTGCCAAAGATTTACGGACCAGACTTGCATTACGAGCCGAGTAACTTATCGAGCTGTCAGGAGGAGCGTTTTAAGGCAGAATTATATAGGAGAGGGGAAAGATTTTTACCAAATTAATGAAAAATCAATCCGGCCTCAAAAATCCATTAATGGTCATAATGCACTGGTTACAGATAGAGAGAAGCCGCGGAATCCAATAGTGCCCGTTAAATACTTTTTGGAATGGGATATAACTCATTCATGTGGCGGCCTGTGTTTACTTTGCAAAGGGACAGCGGTCTCTCCTCCTTTGTCCCTTTTCCCTTTATGTCCGGCTTAATGCGGCATCGATAGGCGAATGTGTCTCCAAGTTTTCTCTCTTTCGTCTCGGAAATGGATTTCTGTTCCCTTTTGCTATTGCCTTCTGAATAAAGTTGGAGACAAGAGGCACTCCAGAATGTCTTCTGCATTTATCTCAGAAATGCAGGTCAGAACGATATAATGGCCTCCAAAGTGTCCTGATTTGGCAAAGACACTTCCCATGAATCCTCTGCCTTCCCACTTCCCAATTTTTCTTTTCTTTTCTTTTCTTTTTCTTTTTTGCAATATTTTTTATTGTGAAGTTTATAAGCAACTTGAACATTTCTTATTACAATAAAGAATTTCTTTTCTCAATGTAATAAAATACATGCATGACATCTTAACACCAATCTACCAGGGTGATGGGGGGGGAAGGGTGTGTAAAGAAGTGTGATGACAGGGATGGAATCTTTTTGGATCCCACCGCTGCCACCAAATTGCGAAGGATTCACCTTCTACCTCTATGTATTCCACTTTTCAATGTTGTCGCTGCCACCACCTTTGAAAGATGCTTTGCTCAAATAATAAGCAACATTTGAAGAAACAGTAACTTGTTTATTTATAGCACAAAGCTTGATGGTTGCAAGAATGTTATATCTTGAGGTGAACGATGTTACTTCTGTACAGTAAGTGTTGCAAGACTTTTCAATAGTTTCACTGAGCTTAGTATGGTATCAGCTTTATATTACTTGTTCCTTTCAGTTAGGAATACTGTCCTTCTTTAAACTTAGTTGACCTGTACCCGATCAAACTTGGATTGGGGAGTTTAACTGGTTAACCCTAGTCCTCCTTGACTTAGGGATATAGCCTCAGCTCTTTAGTTATTCCTACTAAAGGCTCAGCAACTTTAATTTTAGCCCTTCTCCGCTAAAACTCTCTAGCTGCTCAACTTCCTCCCACAATCTCCTTTTTTCGATCACACTCCTTTCTCACTGAACAGAACCAACTGCTCTGCTCAACCGACAAACTCCAACTGCCAAATTCCAACTGCTAAATTTTGAATTCTAAGGCTTCCACCAGCAAGGTGAAGCCACGCCCCTTTTCCTGGCCATGCCTTAGAGGCTCCCAGCTTCTGTATAAGAATAGCTGAAATATATAACCTTAAACAGTCAACCCTAACATAGCAATCATGAATAAAACACAATGATCATGACATCTTTACAGGTGGGTCTCAAGAAGATGGGAAACAGAGAGGGAATATGTGACCACAACACACGAAGTGAGTAGCAATCTTAAATAGGAAAATAAAAATATATATTTAAAAAAAATGAAAGAAGGTAAACCCGACAGCATTTACACCAAACACTCGTACACACACACAAAAAGGAAAAAAGGGGGAAAAAAGGAAGAAAAAAGAAAAAAGATAACCAATAACAACAACTCATAATTAACATGTATACAGTTGCAATAATGTCCTTATTACTTCCAGAGCTCTGGATATGGTCCTATTATTATTATTATTATTATTATTATTATTATTATTATTATTATTATTCCCTTCGTTTCTTTTGATTTTGTAGTTACACATATTTAACTACCTTTACTTTATATTATTTTCCCAGGAAATTTCCTTAGTCCAACTTTATATAGAAATTAATTTTCTCTTTTTGTAAGTATTCTTTCATCGGTTTCCAATCTGTTTTATTGTTTGATGCTCTATCCTGCGCTAGTTTTTGTGTTAGTAAGTCCATATTCATTACGTCCATTACTTTATTTAGCCATTTCTCCATACTGGGTATTTCTTCTAATTTCCATAGTTGTGCCAGCAATATTCTCGCTGCCGTGGTGAGATAGAATATTAGTCTGTCTGTATTTTTATCCATCTGTGTATCAATGATCCCTCATAAAAAGCATTCTGGCTTGAATTCGGGGTTTTTTTTTGGTGCAACCCACTTCCCATTTTTTTCATCTGCTTTTCAAATGCCCCGGTTTCTTCCCCAATGCTCTCCTTTGTCCTCAAGTATCTGCAAAAGGACTTCAAAGCACAATAGCAGTTTGCACTCATTTAACTCAGTGAATCGCAGAATCTATGCCTGCTCAGCGTTTCAGATAAAAGAAACTTAACCTGCATTTCTAAATCCAAAATCCCAAAGACTTGTGGACTCACTAGAGTGGCAAGTAGAGAAAGCACTCTAAAGTACTGACATACTGCAACTGCAAATACATAGGTATAGTTATTGCATTTTGACAGATATTTAAGAGCTCCTGATTGGTTGAAAAGCTGTCTGGCTAGGATGCGCGTTGTGAATGGTTCAGGACTCCATTAGATGTCTTTGCTGATTGGATCTTTGTGTGGCAGGAAAGTCAATAAACTGTCATTGGAGCATTTCAAGTGTCAGTCCATTTAACCCTATCCTGGTTTGCAAAGATACTATATGTGTGTTAACTGGAAAATCAAATGCATGAAGCCGATTGGCTAAATTTATTTTTATTTATTTTTATTTACAGTATTTATATTCCACCCTTCTTTCTCACCCCAAAGGGAACTCAGGGCGGATCACATTACACCTATAAGGCAAACATTCAATGCCTTAACATAGAACAAAGATAGAGACAAACGCAGGCTCCGAGCTGGCCTCGAACTCATGACCTCCTAGTCAGAGTGATTTGTTGCAGCTGGTTGCAGCTGGCTGCTCACCAGCCTGCGCCACAGCCCGGGCTGTGAATTTGCAAGGACCTGGGAATTGGTTTGTAACTGTTGCTGTCCTGCTGCTGGAGAAACATTTTGAACAGGTTTCTCTGTGTGCATGTGTGAGTCTACTGAGTACTGGCTGGAAAGAAGATGGCTCTGTACTCAGAGAGGCCTGACTATTTCTGAGGCCTTGTTGGCTGCTGATCTTCACTGAAGCAGATTTATGGACTAAGAAAGGACTGCTCATGACTGCTGCTCATGATTTCTGTAAGCAGTCAGAGGGACTATTGTGAATACCATTGTTCTGTTGATCTCTTGGACTTAGCAAAAGTTCCTGTGTTATTTGTTCTGCAAAGCTGAGTGGCGCATCATTCTGCAGGGTGACTCTGGGCTCATAGGCACACCCAAGAGTTTCTATCTATCATCCACAATCAGACAGAATGGCTGCAAGTAGGCAGTTTGAACCACATTCCTCAAAGCAGTCAAGGTCGGATCTTCTGGTGCCAGGTGGACATACTAGGGATAATGAGCTTGACAGGAGAAGAGCAATAAAAGATCTTTAATCACCGCCAGAATCCTGCCTTTCCATCTTTAACCCCCCCAAACCCTGTGTCATCTTAAGGGTTGGGGTGTTGGCCCCCTGGTGAGGCTTTGTGCCTGCCAGGCTGAGCCTGGGAGTGACAGGAGAGTTGCAGAAGAGAAGGCAACGCCGGTAAGGCAGAACCTTTGTGGGCCTCGTGAGTTTGTTGCAGGCAAAGTTCCAGGCAAAGTTTAAAACTCCAATACTGCTGTTCTTTTACTGCCCTTCCCTGAGCAATAAACTGGGACTGAAACCCCAGGGAGGCACAGGTCACACAGGAGGAAGTCCTTGTGTTGCAAAAGGGATAAGAATGAAGAACAAACAAACAGAACAAGCGAAAGGAGCAAACGGGAACCTGGAGTGACAGAGAGGGAAGGAAGGCTCCGCCTGCCATTGCTCTTTGCTGTTAGACGCTGAGACTGCGTTTAAAGAAAATCGAAGCCTTACTGTGGTTGCCTCTAACATCTAGATGCCAAATTGCCTTCAAGGACCCCTCCATCGTCCCTTTCTCCTCATACCTTGTGGGAAGAACTTTTCTGGGATCAGCTTACTGTAAAACCTGAGGCCTCCACCTGAGCCTGGGCAGAGAACACCATCAGTTGCTGGCTTATTTCCATTCCAGCCGGAGTGTGGGGCACAGAGTCGCTGTGCCAGCTGCTGTTTTACACTGCTGGCCGGTTCCTGCAGCTGCTTCCTGCAGTGTTAGCCATTGCCTATCAGTGTCGGTCAGTTTCTGCCAATAGCCACCATTTCCCACTGCACCGCTGTGCCAACCACCGTTTCCCGCTGCCACCACCATTGCCCGCTGCCGGCCATTTCGCCTTGTTTTGCCATCATGGGCTTATTGACTGGACCCAGCTTGGAACGGCAGCTCCATCATCGCGGTGGGTGGCAGGATGATCTTCGTTGCTGCCACTGATTATCATTGTGGGCGCTGTGTGGAGAAGGAGGGCTTTTGGAGTCTAGCCGCCAGTGACCTGGCTGTGGTTTGTTTGTTTCATCTGGGCCAAAGACCTAACTATTGCTGTGTCAGCGTGGGCAGTTTGCTGCCCCCAGTTGGGGAGTTCCATCCTCCATCATCCATAAGACCGAAAGCACAATTCCACTCCTTGGGGCCCTACCACTGCATTGTGTTAGCCCGATAAGTAACTATATTGACTGGGTCTGAGCGCTGCCTGCCCTACCAGCCTTATCTAACCTTTTTTTGGCTGCTTTGGTATCCGGGTTTACCTGAGGATATATTGATTTCATCTACTAGACCAACATCTGGACCAGCACTTTATCTTACTGCTATAATTGCTACAATTTATTGCTCTATTGTTTATTGCTGCTAACATCTGCTATGAAATTCCACCTGACTTTTATGAATTGTGTTTAGTCCTATAATATGACGCTGCTAGTGGAGGGCTAGGGAGGGTTGCCCGTGGAGTTTTGGGGAGAGGGGGCCTGTTACCGACCCAGTATATAGCCATAACCCGTCCTGATTTTTTATATCATAGCACTGAGTCACTTTATTTCTTAAAATTGTATAACGCTGCGTTAGCTACTGGCATTTAATTGAGAACCCATTATTGTTTTTAGCTCTCCATGAGCCCCTCTCCCTGTGAGTTTTATGGGAACCTATGAACTAGACCCCCCTGTCTTTGCACTGTGCACTTTAATATCAAGCTAAGGAGGGGGGGGGGAGTTACAAAGCTTTTTAGTGCACTTTATTCTAGTAACTCCTAAAGGGGGGGGAGAAAGGAGTGGCTTGTCTACATCTATAGCCAGTGTTCTTGTCTCCAGCTATAGCCAGTGTTAGCCAGATGTTAGAGAATAGGGAGAGGGGCCATGTAGAGGGAGGGGGGATGTCCGCTAGCCGAGGAGCCCCCATTGAAGTTATTCAGGGGAGGAGGAGATGCGGGAAAAGGAGACCAAAATTAATTCGGCCTAGGGAGAGATTTCTTGTAGATTTAAAACGGTCTCCTGATATGGTAAATTTGGATATCCGGGCTGGTGGTCCCTTCGGACTAAAGGTGGTGCTGTTGAACGCCAGGTCTGCAAATGGAAAAACCGCAATTATCCAGGATCTTATCCTGGATGAACGGGCAGACCTGGCGTGCATAACGGAGACCTGGCTGGATGAGGCGGGTGGGGTTAATCTCACCCAACTCTGTCCTCCTGGGTACTCCGTGCAGCACCAACCAAGATCCGGAGGGAGGGGAGGCGGAGTCGCAGTGGTCTACAAGGATTCCATCCCCCTGACCAGGTGCCCCATCCCGCAGTCAACCTTGTTTGAATGTGTCCACCTGAGGGTGGGTGACCGGGACAGATTAGGGATTCTGCTAGTGTACCGACCACCCCGCTGCACTACAGTCTCCCTGCCTGAGCTAGCGGGGATGGTCTCGGGCCTGGCGTTGGAGTCCCAGCGGCTTATTGTGCTGGGGGACTTCAATGTCCATGCGGAGACCACCCTGACTGGCGCAGCTCAGGACTTCATGGCCACCATGGCAACCATGGGGCTGTCCCAATTGGTATCTGGTCCCACCCACAGAGCAGGGCACACACTTGACTTGGTTTTCTGCCAGGGATGGGAGGAAGGTGGTGGTGTGGAGGAGCTCACCATCACTCCTTTGCCATGGACCGACCATCACCTGATCAGGTTTAGACTCGCTGTGCCCCCCAACCTCCGCAGGGGTGGAGGACCTAATAAAATGGTCCGCCCCCGGAGGCTTATGGATCCGGATGGATTCCTGACGGCTCTTGGGGAGTTTCCCGCTGCCTCGGTTGGTGATCCTGTCGATGCTCTGGTTGCCCTCTGGAACAAGGAGGCGACTAGGGCAATAGACACGATTGCTCCGGAACGTCCCCTCTCGAGTACCCGAGCTAAACCATCTCCTTGGTTCACTGAGGAGTTGGCAGCGATGAAGCGAAAGAAGAGGGGTCTAGAGCGCGTGTGGCGTTTGAAGCAGAACGAACCAGACCGAGCACGGCTGTGCCTTTATTTAAAGGCATACGCCGCGGCAATAGATGCTGCTAAGAATGTTTTCTTTGCAGCTAATATTGCGTCCGCAAAGAACCGTCCGGCAGAGCTGTTCCGAGTTGTTAGAGGTTTGTTGAATCCCATCTCTCAAGATGGGATCCCTGACAACTCGGCAGCCCGCTGTGAAGCATTTGCTCAGTTCTTTGCGGACAAAGTCGCTCTGATCCGCTCTAGCTTTGACACCATATTAATGGCAGCTTCCGAGGATGTAACACGAGCTCCTGCTTGTCCTATTTTGATGGATTCATTTCAATTGGTTGAGCTCGAGGATGTGGACAAGGTGCTTGGAGAGGCAAAGGCTACCACATGCATCCTAGACCCCTGCCCATCCTGGCTGGTGAGAGAAGCCAGAGGGGGATTGGCCGAGTGGGTGAAGGTGGTGGTGAATGCCTCCCTTCGGGAAGGCATTGTTCCAGCGAGCCTTAAATTGGCTGTGATCAAACCGCTGTTGAAGAAGCCATCACTAGATCCCACTCAATTGGATAGCTATCGGCCTATTTCCAATCTCCCCTTTTTGGGCAAGGTCCTGGAACGTGTGGTGGCTGCGCAACTCCAGGCATTCTTGGTTGACACTGATTTTCTGGATCCGGCGCAGTCTGGCTTCAGGCCGGGGCATGGCACCGAGACAGCCTTGGTCGCCTTAGTCGATGATCTACGCCGGGAACTGGACAGGGGGAGTGTGTCCCTGCTGGTTCTGCTGGACCTCTCAGCGGCCTTCGATACCGTCGATCACGGTATCCTTCTGGGACGCCTCGCAGGAATGGGACTTGGAGGTACTGTTCTGCAGTGGCTCCACTCATTCCTGGAGGGTCGGTCCCAGATGGTGTCATTGGGGGACGCCTGCTCGGCCCCACAACCGTTGACTTGTGGGGTCCCGCAGGGGTCAGTACTGTCCCCCATGTTGTTTAACATCTACATGAAGCCGTTGGGAGAGATCATTCGGAGTTTTGGGGTCCGGTGTCATCTGTACGCAGATGATGTCCAGCTCTGTCACTCCTTCCCACCTGTCACTAAGGAGGCTGTCCAGGTCCTGAACCGGTGTCTGGCCGCTGTGTCGGACTGGATGAGGGCTAACAAATTGAAACTGAATCCAGACAAGACAGAGGTCCTTCTGGTCAGTCGCAGGGCTGAACGGGGAATAGGGTTACAGCCTGTGTTGGACGGGGTCGCACTCCCCCTGAAGACACAGGTTCGCAGTCTGGGGGTTCTCTTGGACTCATCGCTGAGCCTGGAGCCTCAGGTTTCAGCGGTGGCCGGGAGAGCCTTCGCACAACTCCGCCTTGTGCGCCAGCTGCGCCCGTTCCTTGGGAGGTCTGACTTGGCCACGGTGGTCCACGCTCTGGTTACAGCTCGTTTGGATTACTGCAACGCGCTCTACGTGGGGCTGCCTTTGAAGACGGCCCGGAAGCTCCAGCTAGTACAACGGGCGGCAGCCAGATTAATAACTGGGGCGGCTTACAGGGAGCGTACTACCCCCCTGCTAAGCCAGCTCCACTGGCTGCCAATATGCTACCGAGCCCAATTCAAAGTGCTGGTTTTGACCTACAAAGCCCTAAACGGTTCTGGTCCAATTTACCTGTCCGAACGCATCTCCTCCTATGAGCCCACGAGAACCTTAAGATCATCCGGGGAGGCCCTGCTCTCGATCCCACCGGCCTCACAAGCACGGCTGGTGGGGACGAGAGACAGGGCCTTCTCGGTGGCGGCCCCTCGGCTGTGGAACTCCCTCCCCAGTGACATCCGGCAGGCTCCATCCCTTTTGGGGTTCAGGAAGAAGCTGAAGACCTGGCTATGCGCGCAAGCGTTTAATGAATGAACTCAGTTAGCATTGACATGGATCGGATTAAGGCTTTTGCACAAGGTCTGATGGATGATTGGTATATATATTTGGTGTTGCATTGTTTTAAATTTTATATATTGTATTTTATTATGTTATTTAATTATTTTAACTGTTTTATTCTTATTTTATTGTATTATGATGTACTGGTAGTGATCCTACCAGTTGTGTAAGCCGCCCTGAGTCCCCTCGGGGAGAAGGGCGGGGTAGAAATATTGGAAATAAATAAATAACTCAGTTGAGAAAAGAAAGGAGTATGTCAGGAGGAGCAGATGTTTGCTTTTGAAATGAAATAATGAGCAATCTTCTCACGGAATGGGACCTTGAATTTCCCATAAGAAGCGCTGCTTTCTCTGACACAGCCAGAGGTGGTAACGTTGCAAATCCAAGAAGGAAGATCTTTGTTTCGTGCGTATTTCTGCAGCCTTGTATCTGGATTTAAGTTCCAGCCTTGTTTGTTCCTGTGTTTCTAGTTGAATGTTCCAGTATTTTGCAGTTTGGATTTTGTTCCAGCCAAGATCCTTACCTTGTTTTCCAGCTTGGACTAAACTTGGAGTTTGTTCCTGCACTCTTGTGTTGTTTCCTGTGTTTCCAGTTTGATTCATGCCTTGGATTAATCCTTTAAATCTTGTGATATCTTTCATGAGACTTACTTTGATATCCAGTTTGGACTATGATTTTTGGGTGACTTTTATAGACAGGAGCCTCTGGTGGCTCAGTGTGTTTTAGTGCTGAGCTGCTGAACTTGCAGACTGAAAGGTCCCAGGTTCAAATCTGGGGAGCGGAGTGAGTGCCCGTTGTTAGCTCCAGCTTCTGCCAACCTAGCAGTTCGAAAACATGCAAATGTGAGTAGATTAATAGGTACCGCTCCGGCGGGAAGGTAACGGCGTTCCATGCAGTGATGCCAGCAACATGACCTTGGAAGTGTCTACGGACAACGCCGGCTCTTCGGCTTAGAAATGGAGATGAGCACCAACCCCTAGAGTCAGACATGACTGGACGTAATGTCAGGGGAAACCTTTACCTTTACCTTTTTTTATAGACAATTTCTTCAAGATTTTCAAGTACTTTGTTCTTGTGGATTTAAACCCATTTTATTGACTCTGAACTTTAATTTGCGATTGCTTGCATATAATCTTCAATAAACAGTTTGTTTGCTGATATTCTGGGGCTCCAGTGTGGTTTTGTGGACTTCACATAGCCTAGGGGTGCAACAGCCCGTGCCTTGCATAGACGCACCCCACTTTGCAAATCCCCTGTAGCTACGAGGGTTGAATGAAAAGTAATGCCTCCACCTTCGTAACTCCTCAACAAACAGCAGTCCTGGTCTGCGGCAGGTCCTGGCTTGTTCAGTAGACTCTCCTCTACAGTTCCATTTGGCAGGAAGCCTTAGCATTGAACGGTTGTGTTTTTAAAATGCAAAGTATGGAACCCTGTGCAGACGGGGAAGCCTTAGCATTGAACGGTTGTGTTTTTAAAGTGCAAAGTATGGAACCCTGTGCAGACTGGGAAGTCTTAGCATTGAATGGTTGTGTTGTTAAAGTGCAAAGTATGGAACCCTGTGCAGACTGGGAAGCCTTAGCATTGAACGGTTGTGTTGTTAAAGTGCCAAGTATGGAACCCTGTGCAGACTGGGAAGCCTTAGCATTGAATGGTTGTGTTGTTAAAGTGTGAAGTATGGAACCCTGTGCAGACTGGGAAGCCTTAGCATTGAACGGTTGTGTTTTTAAAGTGCAAAGTACGGAACCCTGTGCAGACGGTCGGTCAATGCGACTTAAGCAACGTGCAGTCATTGTATTCTTGAGAGCAGAAGGTGTCACCCCAAAGGAGATTCACCAAAAATGCAAGCTGTTTATTGTATTGTTGATGTGAGTCCTGTGAGTTTAAAGATGTTGAGGTGGGAACATCTGACTTGTGTGACAAACAAAGAGTTGGACGTCCTGTGACAGCAACCACCGAGTTTCACAAGCAAAAGGTTGACAGATTGATTCAGGACAATCGTCGTATCACTCAGAGAGGAATTTCAAGCATCTTCGGCATTTCACAAGAACATGTGGGTCACATTATAGCTTTTCTTGGCTGTCGTAAGATCTGTGCACGATGGGTCCTGTGAGACGCCGGTTGCGGAAACAGAGTGTCGACTTCTTCCGTGACGGCTTCAGAAAACTTATTCATCTAAAGAATTGCATGATTAAATGGTCTGCGAACATTGGAAAAAATATAAAACTCAAGGAATGGGAAGAAATTTGGAACATAAAATTAAACTATGCCTATGCATCTGACTTAAAAGAAAACTGGCTAAAAATGATGCATAGGTGGTACATGACCCCCCAAAAGATTGGTATTATGTATAAAAATTTGGAAAACAAATGCTGGAAATGCCATCAGCATGAAGGCAGCTTTTACCACATGTGGTGGTCCTGCAAACAAGCAACAAAATATTGGAGTATGATTCATGAAACATCCCAGAAGATCCTAAAAATAAAATTTGAAAAGAAACCAGAGTTTTACCTATTAGGCATGACAAATCCAGACATGAATTTGAACAAAAACCAGGACATCTAAATCACATACCTTACAACAGCGGCTAGAATGGTTTATGCCAAAATATGGAGACAAAAAGAAACCCCATCAAAGGAACAATGGCTGGAAAAAGTTTCAGAAATAAAAAATATGGATAAATTAACTTTCTTATTAAAGAAAGTCACAAGTAAACAAATAAGACTAACGGATTGGAAATACTATGAAGACTATATGCAAGGACTAAACTAATTGTGATAGGTAAGAAAGAGTATTAAAAGAGAAAAAAATGAAGAATAGAAGGAGATCAAACAAAAGAATTCCATTTGGAATATAGTAGAAATAGATTTTAAAAAGAGAAAATATTCACGAAGAAGATGAATGGAAGTTAAACATTACCCTCCCCCCTCTTTTTTTTCCTTTTCCTTCAATTTTTTTTAATTCGCCCCCCTCTGTCTCCCCCTCTTTTTCTTTCTTTTCCTACTTTACTATACAAAGTATTGTTCCCCCACTCTTATTGTATTGTTTTTTGAAAATTGTAAATAAAATTTAAAAATGAAAAGAAAAGAAAAGAAAGCTTATTCATCGTTAGCAGAAATGTATCCAATTGTCTGGTGATGATGTGGAAAAGCGAATAGTGGTAGTTCAAGAGCACATTCTAAGGATGATTTCTGCGTTTGATTTATTAAAATATTCCCATCCAAACCCAAGTAACGAAGGCGGAGGCATTACTTTTCATTCAACCCTCGTAGGAAGTGGTTTGAGTATTAGGATCAGGACTCCAAGAGACTGAGATTCCAACCCTGGTCAACAAAGGAAGCCCACGAGCTGACCTTGTGTATCCGATGAAGGCAAAGGCCAACCACAACACGACATTGATTCCTAAATACAAATTGTTATACCATTACAATTCACTTACGGTGTCCCTTTTTGTGTTAAATCCTCATTTTCCCCCATTATCTCCGATCTCTCTCTTAATATTCCCTGCGCATACCCAACGAGCGCTTTGTTTCTTCAGAGATTGCCCCGACAAACGGGCGCCGGAGATATCAAACGATGTTCCAGATGTTTTGGAAGAAAGAAGCCGCTTCTCCCATTACCTGGGCTAAGATGTCAAACCACCTTTCTGCCTCCCGAGATAAAATAATTCTGCGCGCCCAATTTTTTTTTTTTACAACACTCAAGCCTTTCCATATAAGTAGGAAACTTTTTTTACCTTTCCTTAAAAAAAAAAAGAGGGGGAGAGGGGGGAAAAATTAAACGGCTGCTCATGAAAGTCAAATCAGTCCTTATCAAATTGAAAGGACGGTCTTTTCTTAGCAAATTTCCATTTCCCACAATCTGAATTTCTGAACAAAGTCATCAGGTACAAAACTTCGAGGCCTCCGCTCGGCTGCTTTTATGGTCGCGCTTCCCTTATGAAGGGCAAACGCGGAGAAGGAATAGATTTAGCTCCGAAATCATTTGCAAATACACGATTAATACCTGACCTCGACGGGTTCCTTACAGATGTATTTTCGGTGCTCCATTTTACAGGTGCAGAGAGTGAGCCCCGCAAAAGGTAAAGGGCTTCGTATTTAATGCGACGCTCATAGCCAGGCAATTAGGAGGCAAGGGAGACCCCAATGCGGAGACCTCCTGGGGAGAAGCAAGAAAGGAAAGGTGAATCGGGGCCGTGCAAATGCATTCCTTGAAACCACGTCTCTTTCATGGTCGTACCCGAAGGACATTTGTGTTTATGTAATGTAGCAGCTCTTGAATATTTTATTTAAAGACCCTAATAATCCCTTACCTAGATGACCCTTACTCAAAAATCTTGTTTTTCCATGAAAGTGTTGACAGGACATGTTCTGCCTGACATTTGCTCTTTGCTCACAATATAAGGTCATGCAAACTGCAGTAATGATTTGGCTGCCCGGATGAGTTACGTGGGATGAACTATGAACATGTCACCTGAGGATAGTGCATACGTGGAGCAAACTATGGACACTTCACCTGATGTGATGAGTAATGAGTTATATAAGTTACAAGGCAACTACGCATGTCCAAAAGGATTGTAATAGTCAGCAAATTCCATTGTCAGTTAGCTTCTGCGCATGCTCTGTAAAATTGTATAAATTGGAAAGCCACTACAGGCAAGGTGTGGCATTGCGTTTTCTGGGCATTAGCTAACATTGTCACCTGCTCTTGGCCAAAAGTAAACTATCTTGAAGACAACTTCTGCTGTCAGTCTGCTTTCTTCACCCGCGTCCAAACGAAATTCCACAACATATGGACATAGGAATGCAGCATTCACACAGAGTTGGAAGGGACCCCAAAGGCCATCCAGTCCAACCCCATTCTGCCAGGCAGGAAGACACCATCCAAGTCAACACTGATATGGGGCCTCCTCTAGAGGTTTTGAAACTGAGTCTTGATGGTCATCTGTCAGGAGTGCTTTAATTGTGTCTTCCTTCCAAAGCACACTGGGGCCTGACTGAATGGCCTTTGGTGGTCCTTTCCACATCTAGGATTTTGTGAATCTATGAACCATCCAAGATGGTTGGTGGTGGAGTCTTCTTCTCTCGAAATCTTTCAACAGAGGCTGGATGGCCATCTGTTGGGAGTGCTTTGATTGTGTCTTCCTGCTAATCAGACTGGGGCCTGACTGAATGGCCTTTGGTGATCTAGTAGTATGTGAATTCAAGATGGAATAGTTGGTGGTGGGGTCTCCTTCTCTGGAGGTCTTTAAACAGCGTCTTTATGGCCATCTGTTGGGAGTGCTTTGATTGTGTCTTCCTGCCAATCAGACTGGGGCCTGACTGAATGGCCTTTGGTGGTCCTTTCCACATCTAGGATTTTGTGAATCTATGAACCATCCAAGATGGTTGGTGGTGGAGTCTTCTTCTCTCGAAATCTTTCAACAGAGGCTGGATGGCCATCTGTTGGGAGTGCTTTGATTGTGTCTTCCTGCCAATCAGACTGGGGCCTGACTGAATGGCCTTTGGTGATCCTTTCCTCTTCTAGTAGTATGTGAATTCAAGATGGAATAGTTGGTGGTGGGGTCTCCTTCTCTGGAGGTCTTTAAACAGCATCTTTATGGCCATCTGTTGGGAGTGCTTTAATTGTGTCTTCCTGCAGGTTGTGTCATCACTGGATGGCCCTGGAGATTCTTTCCACTTGTAGTATTTGATGACCCATTCAAGATGGAATAGCTGGTATCGGAGCTTCCTACTTTGGAGGTTTTTAAACAGAGGCTGGATGTCCATCTGCTGGGAGGGCTTGGATGGTGTCTTTTTGCATGGCAGAATGGAACTGGATGGCCCTGGGAGTCTCTTCTGTCTCTAGGATTCTATGAACTTTTAAGATTTCCTGGCTGGAATGGTTTGGTGGTGCAATCTACATTTTTGGATGTCTTTAAGCAGAGGCTGAATGGCCATCTGTCAGGAGTGCTTAGATTGTGAATTTTTTGCATGTCAAAAGGAGGTTGGAATATGTGGCTTTGGGCTGTCTTTTCTGTTAATGTGGGATTTGTGTGGGACTACATGGCCCTTGAGGGTCCCTTTTATGATTTTTCCAGATGTCATCAACCTATGTCTCTACTCTTAATGTGACGCCTTCATAACGTCCCTTGCTGTCCTTTGTTGTGGTCCAGTCTGATGATGAAGGGGGATTTGGGTTTATGCAGGCTGACCAAAGCAATGCTGAAGAGGGAAATCTCGAAGGCTCTGAAGATAAGGGTGACCTTTCACAGGATTCAGAACATCAACAAGCTCCAGGTGTTTCAGGCAGCGACTCAGAGGAGTCTTCCTTAGATAGAGATACAAGGTTCATCATTCCAGACGTTCCCTTAGAGTAGCTGGCAAACGTGTGGGAATTCAAGGTCAGAGAAATGCCTTTTTGGCTTGTAAACATGGGTAAATACAGGAGAAACAGAGAGAGATTTCAGATGAAGCAAAGTTGATTTTTGGAAGCATATCTCCTGCCTTGTCTAAGCTCATGGAAAAGGATTCTCATTTATGTTCATGCCTGGAAACTGTGTTGTGGATTTTACTCTGAAGTTCATTGTGCCTTGTCTTTCAGGACTAATTTCCTATATCAGAGACTTGGAATTATATTTTGCAAATTGCTTTTCCTTCTGGATTATATTGCTTTTTATTGACTGCCATTGCATTTGGGTGGTTACTTTCTTTACTGCCTTTTTATTCAGACTTTGCTATCTTTTGTCAATAAACTGTTTAAACCTAGCCTGCTGTGGTGGAGTGTGTGTTAAGAGCAAGGTGAACCAGCGCTGAGGTGCAACATCCTTCATCATTGAAAGGTCACAATGGAGCTAGCAATCCCAGTGAAACGGCAGGAAGTTTGCACAATTCAAAGCGAGGAAGGAAAGACCCACAAAAATGCACATGCAAGTGTAAGGCGTATGCTCCCCGGCCACTATTTGCGTGTGCTGTGAGTTGCGCCGTGACAACACCCCATGCATCAGCAGCCCAGGTCACTGTGGCCCCAAAGCAATTTCTGCATTTTGTTTGCAATCGATGGAACCGGCTGAAAACTTGTTCTCCCAGCCGAAGGATTTGTAAGACCATAGCAAGGTGGAAGAATCAAAATCCGTATTAATTTCTCTTCATGTGGTTAGTAGAGCAGGGATTATGGAGCCCGAGCCATGCAAAGGCCAGGAGAGGGGCTGTCATTCACCCGGCTGCACTGAGCATCGATCCTGCAGGAAACAACCGGCTGAGTTTCCTGCTGGGTTTCAGGAGGATGGATTATTTGTATGGCTGCAAAGGTTTCTGCTGGATCAGCAGGTGCAAACCCCACTCCTGGTGAAAAGGGAGCATGAAACAACCCACCCTTGTACTGATATGGGATGGTGCGCTCTCCTTGCATAGTGGCTGAGAATGGTCCAAAGCTCATAAAACAAATTTCAATAAGGAGAAGGATACAATGCTACACTTAGGCAATAAAAACGAAATGTACACATTTAGGATTGAAAACATTCCATGAGAAAGGGATTCAGGGGTCTCAACTGAGCATGAGCCAACAGTGTGAAGCGGCAGCTAAAGAGGCCAATGTGTGTTGTGGTTCAGTCTGATGATGAAGAGGGATTTTGGTTTATGCAGGCTGACCAAAGCAATGCTGAGGAGAGAAATCTTGAAGGCTCTGATGCTGGAAATGTTGAAGGCTCTGGCTGTGAATTGTCAGAGAGGCCACAGGCTAGCGAGGAAACAGAAACTAATGAATCACAGGATTTAGAACATCAACAAGATCCAGGTGTCTCTGGCAGCGAGTCAGAGGAGTCTTTCTTAGATAGACATACAAGGTTAAGGTTAAAGGTTCATCGTCCAAGACGTTCTCTTAGAATCGCTGGCAAATGCGTGGGAACTCAAGGACAGAGAAATGCTTTTCTGGCTTGTAAACATGGGTAAATACGGGAGAGACAGGGAAAGATTTCAGATGAAGCAACGCAACAATGGAGATGCGTTCTTCCTAGCATGCCAGCTCCAATATTTCCCAACCAAGGCATGCAGAGTTGAGGGCAGAGATGGCTCTCTTGTTTCAGGTGGCCAAGGAAGGATGCCAGGGGAATTTCTCAGATCAAACATGCCCTCTGGTTATAGACATGTTTATTATTTGAGCATAATAGACATGTTCTGATTGGTGCAAATTATGATCCGCTATGTCAGTGTTTCTCAACCTGGGGGTCAGGACCCCTAGGGGGTCGTGGGGGGGGGTCAGAGGGGTCGCCAAAGATTATCAGAAAATACATATTTCTGGTGATCTTAGGGACCCAAATCCCTCCAGTAATTTCTGTTGGTCATGGGGATTCTGTGTGAGATGTTTGGCCCAATTCTATCATTGGTGGGGTTCAAGGGGCTCTTTGATTATAGGTGAACTACAAGTCCCAAATGTCAAGGTCTATTTTGCCCAAAGTCTGTCAGTGTTCAAATTTGGGCATATTGAGTATCCATGCCAAGTTTGGTCCAAATCCATCATTGTTTGGAGTCCACAGTGCTCTCTGGATGTAGGTGAACTACAACTCCAAAACTCAAGATCAATGCCCACCAAACCCTTGCATTATTTTCTGTTGGTCATGGGAGTTCTGTGTGCTAAGATTAGTTCAATTACATCTTGATGCATTTTATAAAATAGTTTATACAATTTTTATATAAGAAATAGATACAGTGCACAGTTAAAAGACACAAGTAACACAGAAAGTGAAGAAAAATAGATACAATTTATTGAAGGGTTAGAAATGATAGCGTCTTTGATAGGGTGAAGCTGCTGCTGGTCCGCTCCTGGTCTCCAGATACCTCGAACTTGCAAAATTCCAGAAACAGTTAAAAGGGGGGGGGGGGGGTCATATATTTATTACATAAATTTATTACTAAGCCCTTGGTAAACTACAAGAGTTGAATGAAAAGTAATGCCTCCACCTTCGTTACTTGGGTTTGGATGGGAATATTTTAATAAATCAAATGCAGAAATAATCCTTAGAATGTGCTCTTTAACTACCACTATTCACTTTTCTACATCATCATCAAACAATTGGATACATTTCTGCCAACGATGAACAAGTTTTCTGAAGCCGTCACAGAAGAAGTCGACACTCTGTTTCCGCAACTGGCGTCTCACAGGACCCATTGTGCACAGATCTTCCGATAGCCAAGCAAAGCAATAACGTGACCCAGACGTTCTTGTGAAATGCCGATTATGCTTGAAATTTCTCTCTAAATGATACAACGAGCATCCTGAATCAATCTGTCAATCTTTTGCTTGTGGAACTCGGTGGTTGCTATCACAGGACGTCCATCTCTTTGTTTGTCACGCATGTCAGATGTTCCCACCTCAACATCTTTAAACTTACTTGCCCAACGACGCACAGGACTCACATCAACACAATCACTATAAACAGCTTGCATTCTCTGAGGAATCTCCTTTGGGGTGACACCTTCTGCTCTTAAGAATTCAATGACTGCACGTTGCTTAAGTTGCATTGACCGACCGTCTGTGAAGGGTTCCATACTTCGCACTTTAACAACACAACCGTTCAATGCTAAGGCTTCCCGCCAAACAGAACCATCTGCGCAGGGTTCCATATTTAGCACATTAAGAACACAACAGTTCAATGCTAAGGCTTCCCTCCAAATAGAACTGTCGAGGAGAGTCTACTGAACAAGCCAGGACCTGCCACATTCCAGGACTGCCATCTGTTAAGGAGTTACGAAGGTGGAGGCATTACTTTTCATTCAACCCTCATATAAATGTTCCCAGGAGGCTCAACAATGGGTGAAAGTTCCCATTTATAAAGTCAAGCAGGGCATCGGGAAGGACTTTTAGGGTCTGGGTTTTTGGACAAGACGGTCTTGCGGGGATGTTATTAAGGCAAGGGGCAACTCCCCAGTTCCCCCGGTTTGCCCCTTCCTTTCTTCCCTGCATCACCCACTTTCCTCCTGCAAAATTAATCTCTCTCGCTCCGAAGGGTTCCCTCTGGCTCACAGCGCTGACCCAAGCTGAAATCAATTTCCCCCTTAGACTCGCTATGCAGAGTTTTTGAAAAATACCAGCAAGGAAGATGTCTTTCTTTTCCTCCTCAGGACTCAACTTTTAACCTTCTGAAATCCTGGGGGGAAATGGATCATTGCTTGCAAATGAAAAATGGTTAGTACCTGGAAATGAAATGAAATCATGCCTAAGGAAGTCAGAGGGTGCGTCTGGACTGTAGGATGAATGCAGTTTGACACCACTTTAACTACTACGGATTCCTACAAGGTCTTGACCTGCCTCAAGTCCCAGGACTCCATAGCACTGAGCTCCAGAAGTAAAAGTGGTGTTGAACTGCATAAACTTACAGTGTAGAGCAGGCATGGGCAAATTTCGGCTCTCCAGCCATTTTGGACTCCAACTCCTACAGGCGGTTAGTAATTGTGGGAGTTGGAGTCCAAAACACCTGGAGGACTGGTTTGCCCATGCCTGGTATAGAGGTACGTAAAGACTAACTTGTTGTGGTTCAGTCTGATGATGAAGGGGGATTTGGGTTTATGCAGGCTGACCAAAGCAATGCTGAAGAGGCAAATCTCGAATTCTGGCTTGTCAGAGAGGCTGCAGGCTAGCAAGGAAACAGAAAACAATGATAAGGGTGACCTTTCACTGGATTCAGAACATCAACAAGCTCCAGGTGTTTCGGGAAGTGAGTCAGAGGAATCTTCCCTAGATAGAGATTCAAGGTTAAGATTGACGGTTCATCATTCCAGACGTTACCTTAGAGTAGCTGGCAAACACGTGGGAATTCAAGGGCAGAGAAATGCCTTTTGGCTTGTAAACATGGGTAAATACAGGAGAAACAGAGAGAGATTTCAGACGAAGCAACATTGATTCTTGGAAGCACATCTCCTGTCTTGTCTAAGCTCATGGAAAAGGATTCTTGTTTATGTTCATGCCTGGAAACTGTGTTTTGCACTCTATTCCGAAGCTCATGGTGCCTTGTCTTTCAGGACTAATTTCCTATATCAGAGACTTGGAATTATATTCTGTAAATTGCTTTTACTACTGGATTATATTGCTTTTTATTGACTGCCATTGCATTTGGATGTTTGCTTTCTTCACTGCTTTTTATCCAGATTTTGCTATCTTTTATCAATACACTGTTTAAACCTAGCCTGCTGTGGTGGGATGTGTGTTAAGAGCAAGGTGAACTTGCGCTGAGGTGCAACATAACTTTATCCTAGCTCTCTTTTTTGGGATGGATACTTGCAGAAATGCACACTTCACTTCAGCCTTAAGCCCACTTTCTTTTGAAACCTTAACATGGAGGACAATACAGTAGGATATCATTAAATTGGCTTGTAATTGAGTTCGAAACCCTGCAACATTTGTGATCTGGGGGCAACTTGTCTGAAAAGTCATAAAATGAAGATAGAAAAAGGCTGAATCATCAGGGCAAACGTTGCAAGCTGTTGTTCTGTAAACAAGAGCCAACGTTGCTCCTAAAAAGCGTCACTGGTGGGGTGTGTGCATAATTATCTGAAAAATATGCTGAAATGGCACAGGGATGCCATGAGTTCGAGGCCAAGGAGGGGCTGCGTGATGCCTTCAAGGCACATGTTGAAGAATCAAGTAATTGGGAGAGAGGAATGATGGGAGAAGGAGTTACGGAGACAGCGGTGCCACTTTGGAGAAGGATTTTCATCTCCTTGAGTCCAGAATAATTGTGCATTTGGGGAGTCAAGTGGGGACCTGGTGGAAAGTCTCTTCTGAAGCAGCCCTTGGGCTTTGAAAGGCTGGCAGGTTGAACTATGAAGCAAAAGGGCTTTGCAATTGCTGGGCTGCATATTCCGCTCACGGGGAAAACGAGTGGGTTTTGAGGACTTCATTTCCATAGTTCCAAAACGGCTTCCTTTGAGCAAAAGAAAAAAGGGATTAGCTGTGTTGCAGGTGAGGATGTGAGCAAGACCTACAAAGTCATGAGTGTGAGGCAAGACCTAAAAAGTGGATGATCTGAAGTCATAGAACCATAGACTCAAAGAGTTGGAAGAGACCTCATGGACCTCATATTGTTGTTTCTAAGTGAAACTACAACAAATACTGAACATTTTCTGCAATTTGGTCATTTAATTCGGTTCAGGTATACACTTGCTCTGTGCAATAATGTCTTTCTGGGTGTCATGTTTAAATGTATTTTTTTTTCTAATTTGGAATTTTTATTATAATGAGTATGTTATTGTCATTTAATCCTTTTGATATTAAGTGAAGTCGTTGTGGCATTGAATGTTTGCTGTTTATATATACAGTAGAGTCTCACTTATCCAACATAAACGGGCCGGCAGAACGTTGGACAAGCGAATATGTTGGATAATAAGGAGAAATTAAGAAAAAGCCTATTAAACATCAAAATAGGTTATGATTTTACAAATGAAGCACCAAAACATCATGTTATACAACAAATTTGACAGAAAACGTAGTTCATTGCACATTAATGCTATGTAGTAATTACTGTATTTACGAATTTAGTACCAAAATATCACAATGCATGGAAAACATTGACTACAAAAATGCGTTGGATAATCCAGAACCTTGGATAAGTGAGACTCTGCTGTATGTTAACTGCCTTGAGTCTTTTTGAGAAGAGAGGGCGGTCTAGAAATAAAGTATTATTATTATTATTATTATTATTATTATTATTATTATTATTATTATTAGGAACCCCCAATGGTGTAGTGGGTTAAAGCCTTGTGACTCGAAGGTTGGGTTGCTGACCTGAAAGCTGCCAGGTTCAAATCCCACCCGGGGAGAGCGCGGACGAGCTCCCTCTATCAGCTCCAGCTCCATGCGGGGACATGAGAGAAGCCTCCCACAAGGATGGTAAAAACATCATAACATCCAGGCGTCCCCTGGGCAACGTCCTTGCTGACAGCCAATTCTCTCACTCCAGAAGCAACTCTGGTTGCTCCTGACATGAAAATATTATTATTATTATTATTATTATTATTATTATTATTATTATATTGTATGACACATCAAACAAGATAGATATGCTGGATTTCATATCACAAAATCACAAGTCGAACACTTCCCAAGTGTCTAGGACTGTGTGATGTATTTTCGGATGATGCGCGCAGATCCCAGCAGGGTGGCCTTTTGCAGTAGGCAGATCATAATTTTGTCAATGTCTATTGTTTCCAAATGCCGGCTGAGATCTTTTGGCACGGCACCCAGTGTGCCCATCACCACCGGGACCACCTGCACTGGTTTCTGCCAGAGTCTTTGAAGTTCAATCTTGAGGTCCTGAGAGCGGCTGAGTTTTTCCTGTTGTTTTTCGTCAATGCGACTGTCACCTGGGATGGCGACATCAATGATCCAAACCTTGTTCTTTTCCACAACTGTGATGTCTGGTGTGTTGTGTTCCAGAACTTTGTCAGTCTGGATTCGGAAGTCCCACAGTATCTTTGCGTGCTCATTCTCCAATACTTTTGCATATTTGTGATCCCACCAGTTCTTTACTGCTGGCAGGTGGTCCTTGAGGCATAAGTTCCAATTATAATTAATAAGTGTTGTTGTTGTTGTTGTTGTTGTTGTTGTTGTTGTCCAGCCCTTCAAAGCACCCTGACAGATGGCCATCCAGACTTTGCTTAAAAGCCTCCAAAGAAGGAACCTCCACCACACTCGAGAGCAGAGAGTTCCACTGCTGAACAGCTCTCACAATGAGGTTCTTCCTAATGTTAAGATGGAATCGCCTTTCCTGTAGTTTGAAGCCATTATTCCATTGCATCCTAGTCTCCAGGGCAGCAGAAAACAAGCCTGCTCCCTCCTCCCTATGACTTCCCTGGCCCTCATCATGTCTCCTCTCAGCCTTCTCTTCTGCAGGCTAAACATGCCTAGCTCTTTCAGCCGCTCCTCGTAAGGCTTGTTCTCCAGACCCTTGATCCTTAGAGTCTCCCTCCTCTGGACACCTTCCAGCTTAGAGTCAACATCTCCCTTACGTTGTGGTGCCCAGAATTGGACACAGAGTGATTCCAAGGTACTGAATCTTCCAACACTTCGGAGAGTTCCTTCAGAATCATGCTAAACCCTGGAATGGGTTCACCATCCCACTGATATAGAAGAAGTCCTAGAATTATTAGAAGAGACCCCCCAAGGGTCATCAAGTCCAACATCATTCTGCCAGGCAGGAACTCACATCATAAGCCCTCCTGACAGATGGCCACCTGGCCTCCAGAAAAGGAGACTCCACTAAACTCCCAAGCAGCATATTATACTGTCAAACTGTTCTGATGGTCCAGCATTTCTTCCCAATGTTTACGTGGAATCCCGTTGCTTCATGTCTTAGTCTTTGGAGTCTTAGGCTTTGCCTCTGGGATTTGTGTATTGATAGTGTTTAAATGCAATTTGTGCCATGCTTGTATTGCAACTGATTGCATCATCCAGATTGTACCATAATGTGGAAAGAGTTCATTGCCAAGAAGCTATGATGCATGGCTGGAACTAGGGAGTATCCAGACACAAGTGTTTGTGCATTACGATTGCATCAGTTCAGTTGAGTTCTGTCTGCCTAGAGTTCGAGTCAAGTTCTGAGCCTGAATATATTGCACAAGATTTCCCTAGCCTAAAATGATACATTTTAATATATTGGGTTTATGGTTCCCGTCCCCTTGATCTGGTCATGTAAGTGTGATTTATTGTTATATTTGTATTATTTTACTTTGTTTAATAATGTGTATTATGTTGTTATGTAATGTTTGTGTTGCTTTTATGACTGTAAACCGCCCTGAGTCCCATCCGGGAGATAGGGCGGTATATAAATAAAGTTTTATTATTATTATTATTATTATTATTTGGAGTAGCAAAAACCAAGTCTGTATCGTCTTCTATATGACATCAGTTTCCACCTTTAAACATGGCTACTGTGTTTTTGGCTGCTGGAAGGACCAGCACTGAAAACATGGGAAGAAAAACATCAGAACTTGATATATAAGACAGGCTCAACTTTTTGCCTTCCTGGGTCCAGCATGTTTTAGGGCAATGGGATTACAGCTCTCATCCTCCCCAAGCCATGCATCCACAGGCCTCACTTGGGCAGCTCTTTCCTCCTGTGGAAAGGCAAAGCCATGCTCAATTGAGTCAATGAGACCCATGGAAGATGGTCTATGCTCCTTTGATTCCGGCGCATACGCACACACATGCGCGAGACGGTGCATTGCCTCCTGTAATGTAATCTAAAGTAATGCATCATGCCTCGTTGGCCTTCCTGTTCCCCTTTCCATTTCTTGAATATTACATCAAGCCATCAAAAGCCGGGGCCTTGGATGGTTAAGTGTGCAAAGCTGCGTGCGCCCTGGGGAGTCTTCACGCAGCATCTCTTCCTCTTCCCATCCGCCTCCATTACGTCAGGCACTTGGCAAGCGAGCGGCAGAGGAGGCCATCATCCACTCCCTCCGGCCCCCTCCTCCTCTTCCTCGAGGCCCATCACCCCCTCCCAGTAATTACAAGAGCCTCAATTATGACTCGGGTCCCAGTGGAAGGAGATGGGTTAGTTACAGTTGTGTCTTGGTGCAGGAGAGGCTTCAGAGCCCATTGCTTGTAAGTCAAATTGGTTGCTGTTAGAATCATAGAAGCGTAGAGTTGGAAGAGATCACAAGGGCCAGAAAATGGTAAACTTTTGCATATGTGGCCTTGCCTCTGCATATATCACATTAGCCTTTTATATTTATATAGACCTTGTAAACGTTTTTGTCATACCCCAGCCACCTTTGGCTTCTGAACCTGATCCAGGAATGAACTTTGACCAGGATGAAGCTGATTCTGATCTTTTGCCCAGTTCTCAGAGCTCCTTTCAGTTACAGCTGCCAACTGTTGATAGTTCAGATGCTTCCTTAATTGGGAGAGATACTGGAGATGTTACACCCGTGGCTGAACCAGATGTCCAGAGTTCCCCAGAGACCGTGCCCTTCAACCGAAAGGAGTTTTTGCATCGCCAGAGATCAGAAAAACAAGGGCTTAAAATTAGAATCATAGAATCATAGAATTGTAGAGTTGGAAGAGACCTCATGGGCCATCCAGTCCAACCCCATTCTGCCAAGAAGCAGGAAATCGCATTCAAAGCACCCCCGACAGATGGCCATCCAGCCTCTGCTTAAAAGCCTCCAAAGAAGGAGCCTCCACCACAGTCTGGAGGAGAGAGTTCCACTGCTGAACAGCCCTCACGGTGAGGAAGTTCTTCCTGATGTTCAGGTGGAATCTCCTTTCCTGTAGTTTGAAGCCCTTGTTCCCTTGTGTCCTAGTCTCCAGGGCAGCAGAAAACAAGCTTGCTCCCTCCTCCCTATGACTTCCCTTCACGTATTTGTACATGGCTATCATGTCTCCTCTCAGCCTTCTCTTCTGCAGGCTAAACATGCCCAGCTCTTTAAGCCGCTCCTCATAGGGCTTGTTCTCCAGACCCTTAATCATTTTAGTCTCCCTCCTCTGGACGCTTTCCAGCTTGTCAACATCTCCCTTCAACTGTGGTGCCCAAAATTGGACACAGTATTCCAGGTGTGGTCTGACCAAGGCAGAATAAGGGGGAGCATGACTTCCCTGGATCTAGACGCTATTCCCCTATTGATGCAGGACAGAATCCCATTGGCTTTTTTAGCAGCCGCATCACATTGTTGGCTCATGTTTAACTTGTTGTCCACGACGACTCCAAGGTCTTTTTCGCACACACTGCTGTCGAGCAAGGCATCATCCCCCATTCTGTATCTTTGATTTCCATTTTTTCTGCCGAAGTGAAGTATCTTGCATTTGTCCCTGTTGAACTTCATTTTGTTAGTTTTGGCCCATCTCTCTAGTCTGTCAAGATCGTTTTGAATTCTGCTCCTTTCTTCTGGAGTGTTAGCTATCCCTCCCAGTTTGGTGTCATCTGCAAACTTGATGATCGTGCCTTCTAACCCTTCGTCTAAGTCGTTAATAAAGATGTTGGACAGAACCGGGCCCAGGACGGAGCCTTGCGGCACTCCACTCGTGACTTCTTTCCATGATGAAGACGATGCATTGGTGAGAATCACCCTTTGGGTTCGTTCACTTAGCCAATTACAGATCCACCTAACCGTAGTTTTGTCTAGCCCACATTTTACTAGTTTACGAGTAACCGCTTGGCATCTCGAGGGGATTGTGGATAAGAAGATTCCCTTGGGAACTTTTGGGGAGTTTGGTCTCCCTTCATTGGGATCTGATCTTTGTTCCATAAAAGTGCCTTGCACTGCAGACAATTTGCGGTGTCAACATAGCGTTTTCCTGAGAACACTTCACCGACTCCAGTTCCCTGATTTCACCAAGCCAAGCCTCCCGTTTCTGGCGGCCAAGCCGAGCCACGACTCCCGATTTAAACCGGAGTGAATTCACTTCCTTGCCTTGTTCCTGAATCAAGTTTGATCTTCGCTTCATCTTGTTCCTGTCTTGATATCCACGATCTCCTAGTGACTGAGGACCTTGTTATTCAGCCTTGTTTCCTTGTTGTTCCCCGCTCAAACTTCCTAACAGTTTGAGTGTGTTTCGGTTTTGGACTTTGGGCAATAATATTGGACATTTTCCTTCATCTTTTTGGACTTATTCATACCTCATCACAAAGGACTATTTCCCACTCATCCTTTCTGCTTATGCATTCCTGAATTTATATTTGCTTTAATAAAGATATTATATGAATATTGGTTTCTGTCTAGTTTCCAGTGTTCACGCTGCCTTGGGGTGCAACAGTTTTGCATGAACCACAGTAGTACTGAAATACGGGGCCTGTGCCCCTCCCTTCTTGTGAGCTGGCGCCTTTCTCCAGAAAGTTCAAAGACCAAAAAATTAGCTTGAAATCAACAAGTGAGATCACAGGTATTGGACACTCAGCAAACCATAATGTGCTATTATAGCACATTATGGTTTGCTGAGGGTTTTGGGGAATGATGGGACACACAAACCTATAACGGGATTTTCTTGGCAAGATTGGTTCAAGAAAGGCGTTTGCATTACCTTCCTTAGTAACAAAGAGAATATGACTTGCTCAGGGTTCCCAAGGTTCGAACTCTGGCCTCCAGATTTGTGTTCCAAATTCAAGGCACTACGCTATGCTAGCTCTCCAAATCTCAATTGGGCTTGTTGACATTGCATACGTTCAAGTTGGACCTATGGCCATTCAAAGTCAAATTGGACTGACCATTGAAACACAACCTACAATCTACAACTCCCACGATTCCATAGCATTGAGCCATGATAGTTCAAGTGGGGTCAATGTGCACGACTTCTACAATGTAGATCAGGGGTCCCCAAACTAAGGCCCGGGGGCCAGATGTGGCCCATCGAAGCCATTCATCTGGCCCCCACGGCACAAGGGCAGAAGGGGATTCGGCTAAATGGCCCAAGGGGTCTCTTCTTCTCTTACAACCATTATTATTATTATTATTATTATTATTATTATTATTATTATTATTACTATTATTATATATTATTATTAAAATTGAGGCTGGGTGGCCATCTGTCAGGGGTGCTTTGCTTGTGCTTTCAGTGCACAAAGGCAGAAGGGGGTTGGATTCAATGGCCCAAGGGGTCTCTTCCAACCATCTTTATTATTATTATTATTATTATTATTATTATTATTATTATTATTATTAAAATTGAGGCTGGGTGGCCATCTGTCAGGGGTGATTTGCTTGTGCTTTTGGTGCACT
This sequence comes from Anolis carolinensis, assembly GCF_035594765.1. Taxonomy (NCBI): domain Eukaryota; kingdom Metazoa; phylum Chordata; class Lepidosauria; order Squamata; family Anolidae; genus Anolis; species Anolis carolinensis. Next base: position 4,077,518 of record NC_085844.1, on the reverse strand, counting down.
GAGGCAGAAGGAGTGGGACTCAATGGCCCAAGGGATCTCTTACAACCCTCATTATTATTATTATTATTATTATTATTATTATTATTATTATTATTAATTCTTCTTATTATTATTATTACATTGAGGATTGAGGCTGGGAGGCCATCTGTCAGGGTTGCTTTGCTTGTGCTTTGGGTGCACAAAGGCAGAAGGGGGCTGGACTCTCTTCCAATCATCTTTGTTGTTGTTGTTGTTGTTGTTGTTGTTGTTGTTAACATCAAGGCTGCATTGGTTCCCGTTTTTTGGGTTTTTTTACTTCAAAATGAGGCATGTGCAGAGTGCATAGGAATTTGTTCATAGTTTAAAAAAAAAAAACTCTAGTCCGGCCCTCCAACAGTCTGAGGGACCATGGACTGGCCCCCTGTTTAAAAAGTTTGGGGATCCCTGGTATAGATGGACCTTTAGGAAAATGAGTGAATGGCTATCATGCCATTTCCAGGTACAATTCAAAGCATAGACTCAGTTGGAAGAGAACCTCTGAAGATGCCAGCCAGTCAGGAGAGAGTGCTGCCGGAACATTGGCCATACAGCCTGGAAAACTCACAGCAACATAAGCAAGTTAACTTATTAGGAAATGCCAGTGATTTATACATTTCCAAAATCATATATAGCACAGGAAAGCAGGATAGTGAGTCTTATTTGTGCCTTTCTCATTCCCAACGAGAACCAAGGGTCATCCGGTGAGGCTGATGGGCAGCAGGGTCAGGACAAAGGAAGCATTTCCTTGCACGGCTCATAATAAATTTATGGGATCTGCTGCCACAGGATGTGGGGACAGACCACAGAGGAGACGGCATTAATAAAGCAATTAAGACAAATTCGGGGAAGACGGGGAAGAAGAAGTTGGAGTTCCTACCAGACTAAATAACAGGGTAAAGCCGTCATCGTCCATGGCAGTCTATCTGAATACTAGGCATCTTTGAGGAAACACAATAAGGAAGATTTTATCCAGTCTGCTTGCTTCTAGCCAGAACAGCATAGCGGGAAGTGAGCCCTGGCTCCACAACAACAGGAGGAGAAAAAGAGAACGCTCATTAAGTAAACACATACCAGGGTTGAATGAAAAGTAATGCCTCCACCTTCGTAACTCCTCTACCAAGGTCAGTCTTGGTCTGCAGCAGGTCCTGGCTTGTTCAGTAGACTCTCCTCTACAGTTCTATTTGGCGGGAAGGCTAAGCATTGAATGGTTGTGTTGTTCAAGTGCGAAGTATGGAAACCTGGCAGAATATGTAAAGCAATGTGAAGAATCTGTTTTGATTGAACTCAAAAATCAGAAACTCCTCAAAGCATAGCAGACAAAAAAACAGTACAAGAAAACCACACTACAAACTAGAGCTGAGAGCTGGCACAACAAAACATTGCATGGAAATTTCCTTGACAAAATTGAAGGAAAAGCTGACAAGGAGAAGACCTGGCTATGGCTCATGAATGGGACCCTGAATAAGGAGACAGAAGGCCTGATCCTTGCAGCCCAGGAGCAAGACATCAGGACAAAGGCAATTAAGGCCAAGATCGAAAAATCAGCTGATGACCCAAACTGCAGACTATGCAAGGAAACCAACAAAATCATTGATCATATCCTCAGCTGCTGTAAGAAAATCGCACAGACAGACTACAGACAGAGGTACAACTATGTGGCCCAAATGATCCATTGGAACTAATGTCTCAAGTACCACCTCCCAGCAGTAAAGAACTGGTGGGATCACAAACCTGCAACAGTATTGGAAAATGAGCACACAAAGATACTGTGGGACTTCCGAATCCAGACTGACAAAGTTCTGGAACACAACACACCAGACATCACAGTTGCGGAAAAGAAAAAGGTTTGGATCATTGATGTTGCCATCCCAGGTGACAGTCGCATTGACGAAAAACAACAGGAAAAACTCAGCCGCTATCAGGACCTCAAGATTGAACTACTGGCAGAAACCAGTACAGGTGGTCCCGGCGGTGGTGGGCACACTGGGTGCTGTGCCAAAAGATCTCAGCCGGCATTTGGAAACAATAGACATTGACAAAATTACGATCTGCCAACTGCAAAAGGCCACCCTACTGGGATCTGCACACATCATCCGAAAATACATCACACAGTCCTAGACACTTGGGAAGTGTTCGACTTGTGGTTTTGTGATATGAAATCCAGCATATCTATCTTGTTTGCTGTGTCTAAGGACACCAGTCAGGATATTTTAGCCTATTTGGCCCGTGAGAAGCAACTGGAAGAAACCTCAACTTTCCACAGATATAAACCTCACTAGCCTAGTTTCCAACAGACCTCACAACTTCTGAGGATGCGTGTGAAACATCAGGAGAGAATGCTTCTGGAACATGGCCAGACAGCCCAGAAAACTCACAGCAACCCAACTGGAAGAAACTTTTAGGGAAAAGTAGGAAGAGGGAGGCCTTGCTTGAACGACTGGGAATGACGTCCTGCTCGGGGCCGGGGATCCACCAATAATCCATCACATCACATCTCATCCACTTTGGTTCCTCCTTATCTACGGCCACTTACCCGATCAATGGGACCCTCTCAGACACCCCATTCTCCAAAAAGAGCATTTGCCCAAATGAAACATTTATATATGCATTTGATCTCGAAAATGTAATTACCCGGGCCGGGGCCATTGATCGTGTCAGGGGTTTATTGACAGCTGTCTGTGATGGATGGCTCTCTGCAAAAAGAGTCCTCGCATGACTCTTCCTTTTGAGTTGGAGCTCGCAAGGCGCAGGTAGCGGACGCAGGCCATGCCCACGGCTTTCCGGACGATCCTTCCGGTAATGGGACCTTCTGGAGACAGGCTTCTGCGGGACCCTTTTGATGAGGAAGGCTTTTTGCTCGTAGCATGTCAGGGATGGTTTCTGTTCTGAAACAGAGAGGGAAATAAAGCCTTCAGGATTAATCTTTGGCTCTCTGATGGGATGTCATGTCAGGCAGAAGATGGAGCAAGATTGTTTTCTATTGCTCCAGAAATGATGATGTCAACCAGTATCTGCATTAGTAAGAATGTGCTACGAATAAGAAAATCCCAGATTCATTGAGTCCAAAGGGTCGTTTAGCCCAGCTCCTGGTCATCCAGAAACCCACTTCTAAAGGATGCTCATCCAAGAGTCTCAGAGTTAGAAGAAGAGGCCTCCAAGGGCCATCCTTGGGGCCGGGCTGTGGCGCAGCTGGCTAGTAACCAGCTACAATAAATCACTACTGACCGAGAGGTCATGAGTTCGAAGCCCGGGTCAGGTTAAGCTTCCGACCATTAATAGCCTCGGCTTGCTGTTGACCTATGCAGCCCCGAAAGACAGTTGCACCTGTCAATTAGGGAAATTTAGGTACGCTTTATGCGGAAGACTAATTTAACTAATTTTCAGCACCATAAAACTGCCAGCAAAATACGAGGAATGAAATGAGGAAGTACAGCCACTACTGGGCAGTGAAGCAACAGCTCCCCCTGTGGCCGGAATCGTGAAGCTGGAAAAAATGTTTAATGCCTCTGTGTCTGTCTATATATGTTGTTTGTCTGTTGGCATTGAATGTTTGCCATATATGTATTCATTGTAATCTGCCCTGAGAAGAGCGGAATAGAAATATTGTAAATAAATAAATAAATAAATCCAGTCCAACCCCATTCTGCCAGGCAGGGAGATTGTTGCAATCCAGGCCTGGAAACGCCTACGACCACTGCACCACACAAAAGTCCAGGAATATAAGCAAACAGATTACTGCAAATATATATATATATAAAGTTGTAAAGAGCTATGAATGACTAAGGCTCTTTCAGGCAGGGGGGAATCTTTTTATCCCACTGCTGCCACCAATTTGTAAAGGATTTGTAACGACTGCCACCAAATTGTAATGGTGCAACCACCAAAGATGCAGGGAGGAGACCTTTTACTTTAAAGGGTAGCATAACTTGGTTTAGAATATATGCAACGGAGGCTTGGATGTTGAAAAAACAATAACACGTTTATTCAGGCATAAAGCTTAGTGGTTTCAATGTAGTTTCTCTCTTAGAGTTACACTTTCTTCAACAGTTACAATAATAACATGTGATGAATCCACTATCAAAAGACTTTCTCCTTTCCTTGAGCAATTTAAATCTTTTTCTTCTCTTACAACCGATGCTATCAACTGATCACTTTGGATCTAACTGGGATTGCTTCCCCTTACCACTCAGACTCTACGAATAAACCCAAACAAGTCACTTGCCTTGCTTAATATGACACAACTAGAGATCTGAGCTTCCCTGGTTTCCCTAACATGGAACCAGTCTATTCCCTGTGACTCTCAGATCACAAACTGAGATTTGAACTTCCCTGTGATTCCCTGATCACAGACTGAACTCTCTTCAAATTCTGTTCTCTTTTCCAAGTGGCAGTTGGCTCCGCCTACTTCTCCATGGCAATCTGCCTCAGAATGCTGAGGTGGCTACTCCCTTCATGCAATAACTATAATACTTACCCTTTTAAAACATAACCACACAATTAAACATAACATCTGTAATACAAAATTCATACTTCATTACAAAAGCGTATAAAACGTCAGGAATAAGAAAGAAATATATATAATCCAAAAAGGTTTAGGACAAGGTGAGAACCAAACAATAATCCAAAGGTCTCATAAAGTTCTGAAGTTGACAAAGTCCAGGAACAGCCAGGGATCACAGAGACAGCATAAGTCCATAATCAGGAAGATATAACTAGTAAGATTTGAACAGGAACATAGAAAATTCCAGAATACATTAAATCCAAAATCAAAGTTTGACTTGAACCAGGAACAAGAGAACTCAGGCTTAGCTTCTCAATCTAACGCAGCATTGCCTGAATTGACCTTAAAGTAAACAACTTGTTGCTTAATAGACACCCATGAAAGCATTACGTTTCCTGTGAATTTCTTTCACAACTTTCTCACGTAATTTCTCTGAACGACGCCATCTATTTTTGGCTCTGATTTGTAAACGAAGACTTCCTTTCTGTATATATTTCAGATTTCAATATTTCAAAGATTTCAGATTTCAAAGTAAAGACTTTCTGTATATTTTTCAGATTTCAATATTAATGTCAAAAATACATAGTATGATTTTACATAGGATTTGTGCTACATTAGAACAGTAAAGACAAATATCACTTAAGTAAAATAAACATTAAATATTAAATAACCAAAAAATAAGGTGTAAACACTAAGCTAATTTGAGAATCTGCTATTGCAACACATCCAATGAAGTGGTTTAAAACCCATATATATAAAAAAAAGATTAAGTCTACTTGGAATACACGAAGCTCATTCCAGAATTCAACAATTTGTTCATACGCCAAAGACTCTGCAGAGGCCAAGGGCCATAAAAGACGAAGTGATATTTATAAAGAAGGCCATCCTTTTTTTATAGCTAGATAACATTGAAAGTTTAGGTTTTGCTTGTGTTTCCCATGGAAACCCTCCATATCACTCAGCTCTTCACTCGATTCGTTATCTGCTCTTGCTACTTCTGACTCCCCTGCATGCCCTTGAGGCCCTGCACTTTCTGAGCGAGCCTTCTCACAGAGAGAACCATAATTTCCAAAACTTGAGTACCCATCAATTTGTGCCACAGGAAAGCTCACTATCCTCTCCAAATCAATCAGTTAACCCATCAGCCTCTGGTGACTGATCTACAACAGAGACACAATCCAAGCACTCCTAACAGATTTATTTGTAATTTATTTTGCCATTTTTTCCAGATTAACAACACTGAAAAACAGGGGCTCGCTTTTAAATTCTTTATGTTCTCACTTGCAAGAGGCTCTCTCGTTCTGCAGAATGAACATATTCTGAACTTTTAAAAGGCTGTGACTTGTCTTTAGTGTCACTTTTCCCCTCCTTCTTTCCTGTCCTCTTTTAAAACTAACTAACAGCAATAATCAGAATCTTTCTCCGCTAATATTTCTGGAGAAAACCTGCCCAGTGGAGACCCCATTAAGCTGTCGGCAGAGCAGGAGTGATGGGCAACACGTGTACAGTCAGGCGGGCAATAATAACCCACTCAATGTATCCCTCAGGTAAGGTGGAAAAAAACGCTATACTATCACAAGCGCATCCAAATTGGAAAAGGATGGGCTCAAGGAGGGAGGAGAGCAGAGGCATCAATCCTCAGCAGGTGCATGGACTCTCAGGATCATAGGGTTTAAAGCCGTGGTTCACAACCTTCCTAAGGCCATGACCGCTTAATACAGATCTTCATGTTGTGGGGACCCCCAACCATAACATTATTTCCGTTGCTACTTCACAACTGTCATTTTGCTCCTGTTATGAATCGTAATGTACATTATCTGATATGCAGGATGTATTTTCCTTCACTGGACCCTGTGATCCTGGCCATGAAAGCTTTTGACAACACTCCTTAGAATAGTTTGAGCATGTATTTTCAAGGAGAAGCGGGTGACAAAATAATTAGTTATAGTATTAGCATTATGTTGTTGTTGTAATTATTTTGTTGTTGTTATCTGGCCAGCTTGACAAAACAGCATTTCAGCTTCTTTGCGCTTGCAGCTGTGTGTCCCGGAATGAACTAATCCACTATGTGGTCTCTTCCAAATCTATGATTGTCGAGATATGTTTATACTGAGATATGTTTTAATCTGTGTTTGGTTTTAATCTTTGTTGGATCAGGCTTGTCTCCATGTAAGCCGCGCCGAGTCCCTTCGGGGAAATGGAGGCAAGATATAAAAAATAAAGTTACTATAAAAGTTTTTTATATTGTATGTAAGATCACCCTTCTCTGGACTCATTCCATTTGTTGTTTCAGGCTTGTCCCTGTTTCTGAGCCGCCCGAGTCCCTTCGGGGAGATGGGGCGGGATATAAAAATAAAGTTTATTATTATTATTATTATTATTATTATTATTATTATTTGTGCATCTTCTTCTGGAGTGGAACTGGACACAAGGATATTCCAGGCGAGGTCTGACCAAAGCAGAACAGAGTGGGACTAGGACAATCCTCCATCTGGACACTATCCTCCTATGGATACAGCCTAGAATTGCATTGGCTTTTTTAGCTGCTGCATCACATTGTGGGCTCATGTTCAGCTTGGAGTCTACTCAGTCTCCTAGATCCCTTCCACATGGACTGTTAAGTTAATTATTACCTATGTTATATCTGTGTATTTCCTTTTTCTGCCAAAGCATAATACCTTGCCTTTCTCCTAGACCAATGATGGGCAACCTTTTGCACTTGGTGTGTCAAAATTCACCAAAAAACCTAGCATAACTTGGGTGGTGTGTCACTTTGAGAAAAAAAACCCATAATTTCACAATATATATAGTTTAAATAACAAAAATATATCATTGTAATATATAACTGTATTGAATAAATCAAAAACTATTTACTACCATTATTTCCATGTACAACCATCTATGGTACCTCTTGCAGTTTCCACGCTGATTTCTATAATAACAGAAATAACAGAATCACCACTTGTTTAAGAAAATCCTACAAACTTATGGGATCACCATACACCTCACAACCTCTGAGGATAGCTGCCATAGATGTGGGCGAAATGTCAGGAGAGAATGCTTCTGGAGCATGTCATTACAGCCTGGAAAACACAACAACCCTGTGATTCCGGCCATGAAAGCCTTCGACAACACAGGGTCACCATATGTTTACAGGCAACTTGAAGGGACATACACACATACAACTTGATATACTGAAGGCAGAAGAACCTGGTGTGGAAAGATTACTCACAAATATTTGAAAAAATAATCAAAACATTGAGAAACCTAGATGAGAAGAGCCCTAGACTCGCGAGTCTTATTCTGTACAAACTTCACACTTGGCTGTTTTGTGCAGAAATCAGCATTTTCTGCATAGGAAATAACATCTCTATGCAGAAATATTTTTGCATAGACAATGCTACTCCTGCTATAGAAAAAGCTGTTTTCTGCACGAAACAGCCATGTGCAGATTGAAAGACTTTCTCACTGTGGGAAGATAAATGAAAGAATTGCTAGTTGCTTCTTTGAGAAGGAACTTAAGGAAGAACTATCTCCCTAGCAGCCTCTTGAATCAATACAGGAAGCGTATTGGCAACATTTCCAAAACTTTGGGTAGATTTGGAGCTGATTTCTCTCTATTGTAGTTGCAATGTAGTCATGAGCAATGAATAATATAATAATAATATAATGGTAATAATATGATAATATACTACAATAATAATAGAATAACCAACTGACATTCCTACTTTTTCTGGGGGTAACAAAATAATTAACATTAGCATTATGTTGTTGGTGTGATTGTTATGTTATTTTGTTGTTGTTATCTGGCCAGCTTGACAAAACAGGTCTCAGCATTTCAGCTTCTTTACGCTTGCAGCTGTGTATCCCGGAATGAAATAATCCACTATTTTCAAAACTGCACGGCTCAGAAAGCGTATCTTTTCGCCTTAGGAAGTGCCTTGAAATGATGGTTGAGAGTCCGGCGGCCGCCCGTCCTAAACTTTGCTGATCCTAGCAGCAATGTGCACCCCGCCATATACACACACACATAAACACACACACACACAAACTCCCGTTCCAGAACACCTTTGGGAGAGGCGGATTGCACACAGTCCATTTGCAGAAGCGGATCCTGCGCCACGCTTTGTTTACCTGTTCAATATCACAGAGCAATTCCCTCGGCAGCCGGAGGAGCATTACACGCTGATGCTGCAAGTGCAAGCTCAGCACAAAGAGAGCCTGGGCTTGGCTCTTAAAGGGCCACGGAGTCCAAAATGGAAAAAAAGATTTTAAAAGGACCATTGCTTGTGGCTCGCTGCTGTCATCTTGACCTCAACATATGCCAACACCATGAATGATAGACATACAGCTTCCTTGCCTTCAAACAGCCATCCTCAGGTCTTGCAAGCCATCCTCTCCTTGTGTTGTTGAAGGCTTTCATCGCCAGAATCACTGTTTTGCTGTCAGTTTTTCAGGCTGTACAGCTATATTCCAGTAGCATTTATCCTGAGCACTCAAGACCTGGCTCTTTACTAGAGCTTTTAATCTGTGTTAATTTTATCAATATTTGTATGTATGTATTTTTATCCTTTACAATTTTATCTTGTAAATCGCCTAGAGCAGGGGTCCCCAAACTAAGGCCCGGGGGCCGGATGCGGCCCTCCAAGGTCATTTACCTGGCCCCCACCCTCATTTATAATATAACATTTTTATATCAGTTTTAATAATATAATATATTATATATACATATGATATTGATAATATTATTATGTTATACAATGTAATACTAATAATAATACCATATAATAATATTAATTACATGTTATATATTACATATAATATTACAGTATAGTGGTATAGTTCAATATAGTAATATATAATGTTAATATTGTGTTATGCTAATAATATAATATATTGTATGTACATACAGCTGCTCTGAGTTCCCTTCGGGGTGAGAAGGGTGGGATATAAATGTAGTAAATAAATGTAGTAAATGAATAAATAAATAATTTTAGACTTAGGCTCGCCCACTTGACTTGAAGGCACACAACAACAACAACAACAACAACAACAACAACAATCCTAATTAACTTGACTATCTCATTGGCCTGATAGGTTTATGTTGGTTAAGATTGTTTTCATTTTAAAATATTGTATTGTTCTTTCATTGTTGTTGTTGTTTTGCACTACAAATAAGACATGTGCAGTGTGCATAGGGATTTGTTCGTATTTCTTTTTCAAATGATAATTCGGCCCCTCAACAGTCTGAAGGATTGTGGACCGGCCCCCTGCTTAAAAAGTTTGAGGACCCCTGGCCTAGAGCATCGTGGATGGAGGGCGATTAATAAGTAATTAAATGATGATGATGATGATGATGTTGTTTCACCTGTATATGTGGCTGACATCTTCAGAGGTTCTATTGGCAGTGAAGCAAGTGGAGTGTATATAAAAGATCAAGGTTTCCCCTGATGTTAAGTCCAGTCGTGTCGGACTCTGGGGGTTGGTGCTCATCTCCATTTCTAAGCCGAAGAGCCGGCATTACCCATAGACAGTCCCACAACAAACTGAATGTCCCACCATTCCCATCCATGCTATGATACCTCCATGTTATGTGGACAAAAAATCAAAAGGAACATAAGGCCTCCACTTTCACCGAAGTCAGGAGCTCAGAATCCTGCAAAAATGGGAAAGGGGCAGATGTTTAAAAAACTGTCGCAGGCTTTCATGATCGGAATCACTGGGTTGCTGTGAGTTTTTTGGGGTTGTATAGCCATGTTCCAGCAGCATTCTCTCCTGACGTTTCACCTGCATCTGTGGCTGCTGTCATCTTCAGATGTTCTGTTGGCAGTGAGGCAAGTGGGGTGTGTGTGTGTGTGTGTGTGTGTGTGTGTGTGTGTGTGTATATATATATATATATATATATATATCTGTGGAATAATGTCCAGGGTGGGAGAAAGAACCCTTGTTTGTTTAAGAAATGTGAACGTTGTAATTCACAAACTAGAATACCATTGAGTAGCCATTAAGCTGTAAAGTCAGTCAGTGAGGGTATTTGCATAGCCTGGCTGTTGTTGCCTGGAGGCACCCTCCGCTTCATGGCTATTCAAGCTTTCATAGCCTGGCTGTTGTTGCCTGGAGGCACCCTCCGCTTCACGGCTACTCAGTGCTATTCAAGCTTTCATAGCCTGGCTGTTGTTGCCTGGAGGCACCCTCCGCTTCACGGCTACTCGGTGCTATTCAAGCTTTCATAGCCTGGCTGTTGTTGCCTGGAGGCACCCTCCGCTTCACGGCTACTCAGTGCTATTCAAGCTTTCATAGCCTGGCTGTTGTTGCCTGGAGGCACCCTCCGCTTCACGGCTACTCAGTGCTATTCAAGCTTGCATAGCCTGGCTGTTGTTGCCTAGAGGCACCCTCCGCTTCACGGCTACTCAGTGCTATTCAAGCTTGCTAATTGAGACATTCACACTTGCTTTAAAAAGGCAAGGGTTCTTTCTCCCATCCTGGACATTATTCCACAGGTATATATACACTCCACTTGCCTCACTGCCAACACAACCTTTGAGGATGCTTAGCACAGATGCATGCAAAATATCAGGAGAGAATGCTGCTGGAACATGGCCATACAGCCCGAAAAACTCACAGCAGCCCAGTTAAAAACACTATTTTTACTTCACCTATGAGACCAACTCTTTGGGTATCCCTATTTACAATAAAAATTAATGCAGTTTGTCATGACTTGAACTGCCAGAACACAATGTTAGGGAAACTACATCTCCCACCAAACTACATTATTATCTGGTCTTATCCGGTATTTTATTAGGTCCTTAGTTTTATTATCTATGCATTTTATCTCATCATTGTACTCTTCCATAGATGGTTCAGTTCCTCTACCTATGTAGATGACAGAACTGTACTTGGTGGTTGACTGATATTATTAACTATTATAATATCCCTGTTTTATATTGTATTTTGTTTTTATCTTGTTATACTGAGAAGTGTATGTACAGTATGTTGTTTTTGTTTAATTGTGTTGTTTGGGCCTCTGCCCCTTGTAAGCCACCCCGAGTCTCCTTGGGGAGATGGTGGCGGGGTATAAATAAATTATTATTATTATTATTATTATTATTATTATTATTATTATTATTATTATCAACACAACGACGTTGTATGGCACAGCAAACAAGATAGATATGCTGGATTTCGTTTCGCAAAACCACAAGTCGAACACTTCCCAAGTGTCTAGGACTGTGTGATGTATTTTCTGATGATGTGTGCAGATCCCAGTAGGGTGGCCTTTTGCAGTTGGCAGATGGTGATTTTGTCAATGTCTATTGTTTCCAAATGCCGGCTGAGATCTTTTGGCACGGCACCCAGTGTGCCCATCACCACCGGGACCACCTGCACTGGTTTCTGCCAGAGTCTTTGCAGTTCAATCTTGAGGTCCTGATAGCGGCTGAGTTTTTCCTGTTGTTTTTCGTCAATGCGACTGTCACCTGGGATGGCAACATCAATGATCCAAACCTTTTTCTTTTCCACAACTGTGATGTCTGGTGTGTTGTGTTCCAGAACTTTGTCAGTCTGGATTCGGAAGACCCGCAGTATCTTTGCGTGCTCATTTTCCAATACTTTTGCAGGTTTGTGATCCCACCAGTTCTTTACTGCTGAAAGGTGGTACTTGAGGCATAAGTTCCAATGAATCATTTGGGCCACATAGTTGTGCCTCTGTTTGTAGTCTGTCTGTGTAATTTTCTTACAGCAGCTGAGGATATGATCAATGGTTTCGTCGGTTTCCTTGCACAGTCTGCATTTTGGGTCATCAGCTGATTTTTCGATCTTGGCCTGAATTGCCTTTGTTCTGATGTCTTGCTCCTGGGCTGCAAGGATCAGGCCTTCTGTCTCCTTCTTCAGGGTCCCATTCGTGAGCCACAGCCAGGTCTTCTCCTGATCAGCTTTTCCTTCAATTTTGTCAAGGAACTTTCCATGCAATGTTTTGTTGTGCCAGCTGTCAGCTCTAGTTTGTAGTGCGGTTTTCTTGTACTGGTTTTTTGTCTGCTGTACTTTGAGGAGTTTCTGATTTTTGACTTTAATCAAAGCAGGTTCTTCACTTTGCTTTCCATCTTCTGCCAGGGCATGTTCTTCTTCTTTGACTGCTTGTTTGACTTGCAAGAGTCCTCTGCCCCCTGATCTTCTAGGCAGATATAGCCGGTCAACATCACTGCGAGGGTGCAATGAATGATTAATGGTCATGAGTTTTCTTGTTTTTCTGTCCAAATTGTCCAGTTCCATCTGTTCCATCCATTATTATTATTATTATTATTATTATTATTATTATTATTATTATTATTATACATCTCCCATGACTAACCTAGAATGCTGCTGGAGGACCCATAAAAGCCTAGAGGTTACAAAATTGACCATAGAGCTTTGAGACCAGAATTACCCCCCAAAATCCTCTTTTTATGGTCAATATATATGTCCCCAATGCACCCAAAGGCCTTTGTTTTTCTTCCCGGTCCCTCTCAACAGGAGATCCAAGGCATCTTCCAAGCTCCACGTCTCCTTGTCAGCGCTTTTCCAGCATCCGGCCTTCACGGCCTCAGACAGGAATCGGAAGCAGCGTGGCCTGAATGATTCTGACTTTGGTATTTAATAATGTATCTTTCCTCTGGAGGGTCTTTTATTGTTCCTCCACGGCTGCCCTCCTTCGCTTCGGCCTGCTGCTGTCTGCAGTCTCCCTTTTGATGGATGGCCGAGCCGCGAGATCGAATCCACGCCACGTTTCCTTCCAGAAGTGATTGCAGCTGCTAAGCCTACTTTCCGTATGACTCTATGGCAGGCATGGGCCAACTTTGGCCATCCAGGTGTTTTGGACTTCAGTTCCCACAGTTCTGTAAGCATGAAAGCAGGAGCTTTTCCCAAGGGAAAACTCTTTCAGCAACATAGGCAAACATAGGAGACTTGAATCATGAGCTTGAGAACTGAAGTAGGAACTTAAATCTATGGCAATATTGTCTGCTCTGGAGACACCAAGTAAATATCACTTAATTTAAGCCCAAGACCAATCAAGAAGCCACGAGATCATGCCTCAGACAACTGGGTATCAAGGATTTCTCACAGAGTCTTTCTAAATGCCGAATTAATCTATCCTTCACTCCCTCCATGCAGAGACCTAATCTGATATCTCGGGAAAACTCCCCATTGGGTGAAGGCTGATTCCCATGAGAACTGGACTTTTCCCTTGCTGCTAAGGAACGAATATTGGAATCCAAAACATCCTCTGTCTCATCTTCAACTGTCTGCAATTCACCCTGATCACACACAGACTACTTATTGGGAAATCCATCATCCCCCTCGTCCTCTGAGAAATCCACAGCTTCTTGCTGCTGACCACAATGGATATTGCTATTGTGAATGGTAGTGCAATCATATATGTAAATAGTATAAAGCAGAGTACTCAACACACAGCCCTGTGGTGTTCCAGTGTTGAAAGTGAGAGCTGAAGAGGCATGGTTACCTACTCTCACCTTCTGGGAACATCCAGACAAGAAGCCCATAATCCAGGAACAAACTGAATATGACAATCCAAGATCCATACATTTCGACACCAGTGTCGCACCTCAGGTTAGCTTCACCTGCACACAGGTTGAAGTCTTTTTAGTTTATTAGAAAATAGAAGATAAAAAGTTCTTTAAAAGCAAAAGTAAAGTTCCAAAAAATGGTTACAAAATAAAGCCATAGAGAATAAATCCAGAAATCACGAGGAATAAACAAGGTCCCAATAGAGCATGACAAAGTCCCAAGAACATGAACACAAAAGCTGCAAAGTAATCCAGGAAAACGAGAGCTTGCTTGTTGGTTGAACGAAAGTTGCTTTGACAAAGATTTGTCTCCAAACACATTGCTTTAATACCCTTTACAAAGCATGAAAGCATTTCTCTGGCCTCTAACCTCCCTCTTGTTTGCAATTCTCACACTCCTCTGAACCCTGAATTCCAAACGGTCAGCTCAATCTAAGGAACCTGTTTTGTCAAGGTCAGCCTGCTTGTTAGTGTGCTGAGCCTCGTTATCAGACTGAGAACTGTCCTCCTTTTCCAAGTCCATTTGCACCTGGCTAGTTTCAGTATCAACAACATCATTCCTTGCTATGGGAAAATAAACTAGCACTCCCTGATCCTCATCTTCTACAACAGGGACATTTTGAACCTGATTATAAATCTGAATCCCATCATCCTCATCAGAGTCAATCTGAGGTTCCAGATGAGTCACAACAACCAGTCTATGTGGAAGGATTGTGTTAAATGGGAAACTGAAATCTGCAAAAAGCATCCTCACATAGTTCCCCCATCATTCCACTGAATATTTCCCTTGGCAAAGGGCCTGCTCCCCAAACAAACTGGTCAGGAAGTTGTCATTTGCTTCTCGGGAGTCACCAAGAATTTCAGCTGGATTCAGCAGGTTAGGCTGATGATCAGCACCTGAAAAACAACACCGCTGAGCAGAAAAGGGCAAAGGAAAAGACAAGCAAAGGGTCAAAGGGTTGGAAACGTTCCTCTAAAAAAGAATAATATTCAGTGGCGGTTCCTGACATTTATGTCACTGGGGTGCTCCATCTGCTCCTATTTTACTGGGAGGGCCCTTACTATTACGGGCTCCTGAAGTACCAAAAGTACTGAAGGAAATGGGAGAAACGAAATTCATGCACAACTCTACTGCTTAGGATTCCTTCTTTGAAAACAAAAGTGTTGGAACACCAAAGCTTTCAGCAATAGGAAAGAAAACCCTTGAGGTGCGTTTATGCTGTAGAAAGAATCCACTTTACCTGTCTTGGTTCAATGTTATGATGCTGATGCTTCATCAAACTATAAATCCCAGCACTGCATAGCAATTAAATTAAAGATGATGTCCCTCAAAGAGGAGCTCCTGAAGCAGCTTCTCCTTTTGCTTTGGCTCAGCACTAAGATTATCATATTACGCCAATCAGGGGCGGTCCAACCGCGAGGCGATTTAGGCATTTGCCTGTGGCAGCATCGTCCCGGGGGCGCAGTTGAGCCCCCCGGGAGGATGGCACTCCCCCCCCCCCCGCCTCCTTCTCCTTTGGGCCTTCCTTCAGCTGGCACCCACGCTGGGCCTTCTAGCTTCGGGGCCTTCAGAGGTTGTGAGGTCTGTTGGAATTTGGAAGCTAAGTAAGTGGGGTTTATATATCTGTGGAAAGTCCAGGGTGGGAGAAAGAGCTCTTGTCTGTTTGAGGCTAGTATGAATGTTGCAATTGGCCAGCTTGATTGCAGATTCAAAGCCTGGCTGCTTCCTCCCTGGGGGCATCCTTGGTTGGGAGATGTTAGCTGGCCCTGATTGTTTACTGTCTGGATTTCCCCTGTTTTCAGAGGTTCTTTACTGTCCTGATTTTAGAGGTTTTTTTATACCGGGGGCCAGATTCCCTTTCGGTGGCCTTTTAATTATCTGCCTAGATATTCTGGGTTATATGGCTGTGTGGAAGGACCCTCAGGGCTCTTCCACACAGCCATATAACCCAGAATATCAAGGCAGAATAACCCACAATATCTGCTTTGAACTGGGTTATCTAAGTCCACACTGCCCTATATCCCTGTTCAATGTTTAGTGCTAAATTCGCAAATATAGTAATTCCTACATAACATCACCATGTATTGAACTACTTTTTCTGTTGATTTGTTGTAAAACATGATGTTTTGGTGCTTAATTTGTAAAATCTTAATGGAATTTGATGTTTAATAGGCTTTTCCTTAATCCCTCATTATTATCCAACATTTTCGCTTATCCAACGCTTTTTTTTCAGTGATTGGTTGGGGGGTGGCGGCAAAATTCTGTTCGCCTACACTTGAAATTTACCTAGGGCTGGCCCAATTCTGGAGATGTCATTTAGCCCAAAAAGGTGAGCATTAGATTCGAGTAAATACAGTAGCTTGCCTGGGAGTCTGGTGGTCTCCTTCTCCAAAGGTTTCCAAACAAAACTTGAATGTTAGGAGTGCTTGGATTGTGCCTTCCTGCCTGGCAGAAAAAGGATGGACTGGATGACCTTTGGGGGTCCCTTCCAGACTCTAGGATAAAATGCTTCCTTGAGGGAAAAACTGCAAGGCAGAACAGCTGGCACGAAGGCGAAGAAGCGAAGGGCTCAGCAAATTCCAAGATCAGGGGAGAAGGAGAAATTGCGTGGGAGGAAAGGAGAGAGGCCTCCTCAAAGTGCCCCCAAAGCTGGCCTTGCCTTCGGAGGGTCAGCATTTCGGGAGGTGAGATCGAACGATGCACCTGCACCACACGGATCCGCACATCGGCAGAGGACGCCGCGGCACCGTCCGCAAAGTCAACGGGGAGAATGCGGCAAAACCTTTCCCGGAGATCAGTTGTCATGTGGGATTGGGGACTTGGGGGTTTCGCATCCCCAAATAATAGCTTTTCCAAGTTTTGGGGTGGACCTGAACATCTGAAAAGCCAATGGGATCGCCCAAGGACTGCACGGTGCATCTAAAACAGATGCAGTTCGACACTGCTTTAACTGCCATGGCTCAATACTATGGCATCGTGGAACTTGTAGTTTGGTGAGGCACCAGCAGGGAAAGATAAAGAGATTGCAAAACTACAACTAAACTACAACAAAAGACACTGCAAGACTACACCAAAACTACAACAGAAGACATTGCAAAACTACAACAAAACTACAACAGAAGACATTGCAAAACTACAACAAAACATTGCAAAACTACAACAAAACTACAACAAAAGACATTGCAAAACTACAACAAAAGACATTGCAAAAATACAACAAAACTACAACAAAAGCTTGCAATACTACAACAAAACTACAACAAAAGACATTGCAAAACTACAACAAAACTACATCAAAAGACATTGCAAAGCTACAATAAGACTACAACAAAAGACATTGCAAAAATACAACAAAACTACAACAAAAGACATTGCAAAACTACAACAAAAGATTGCAAAACTACAACAAAACTACAACAAAAGACATTGCAAAACTACAACAAAAGACATTGCAAAACTACAACAATACTACAACAAAAGATATTGCAAAACTACAAGACTACATCAAAAGACATTGCAAAACTACAACAAAACTACAACAAAAGACATTGCAAAACTACAAGACTACAACAAAAGACATTGCAAAGCTACAACAAAACTACAACAAAAGACATTGCAAAACTACAAGACTACAACAAAAGACATTGCAAAGCTACAACAAAACTACAACAAAAGACATTGCAAAACTACAATAAAACTACATCAAAAGACATTGCAAAGCTACAACAAGACTACAACAAAAGACATTGCAAAACTACAAGACTACAACAAAAGACATTGCAAAACTACAACAAAACTACAACAAAAGACATTGCAAAACTACAACAAAACTACATCAAAAGACATTGCAAAGCTACAACAAGACTACAACAAAAGACATTGCAAAAATACAACAAAACTACAAAAGACATTGCAAAACTACAACAAAACTACGTCAAAAGACATTGCAAAACTACAACAAAACATCAAAAGACATTGCAAAGCTACAACAAGACTACAACAAAAGACATTGCAAAAATACAACAAAACTACAACAAAAAACACTGCAAGACTACAACTCCATTGCGGTTAAAACGGTGCCAAATGGCATTCATTCTCCAGTGTGTAGATGCACCCTCGTATATATGGTTCTAGGGTGTGATTTACACCAGAACTCTTTGGCAAAGAAGGCGAAAGACCTTATAAAACTACAGCTCCAGAGCAATGAAATGGTGTCAACCAGAATTCATTCTTCAGTGTAGATGCATTCCCACTTTTTGAAATGCCCCTTTAATTATTGATGCCAAACTTGCGAGTAATCAAAGCCGTGAAAGTTAAACCCGCAAAAGTTCAGGCTTGACTGCATTATTCAAGATATATAGTCTACTAGCTGTGCCCGGCCACGCATTGCTGTGGCGAAGTCTGGTGGTATGGGAAATAAAGTATTAAGGAATTGGTGGTAGTTAAATGGTCCCCTGGGCTGAGTAGGTTGCTAGGGGACCAAGTGAGCAAAGCTTAGCCTTCTAACTGGCAGCAATTGGATAAAAACAATTATTCCTCTCCCTCTAATTAGGACTTTATTTTTCTTTTTTTGTTGTTGTATCAACCTAGAGGCATGGATGATGGGTTGTGCTGTCAATTTTCGAGGTTGTGGGGTGTTTACTTTTGTTGTTTTGTACGCTGCCGTGATGCCATCACTCTTTTATATATATAGATGTGTTTAAAGGGTCTTTACGACAATACACTAATTAATCACTATGATACTTTTCTTTTATTGCAAGCAGTAATTAAGCATTATGATTCCTTTCCTTTTCTTGCAAGCTTTCCTCCTTCCCTTGCTTGAACTTGGGTAGAATAAGGATCTTGTGCTGGATCTATGCTGCCATATAATGCAGTCTGGAACTGGTTTAAATGGACAGTGTAGACTCACATGATGCAGTTCGGCTGCATTATATGGATCTACACACTCACCATATAATCCAGTTTCATACTGCAATATATGGCAGTGTAGATCGAGCCTGGGAAGTGCGCATCTTAGGCTACATCTACAATGCAGAATGAATGCAGCTTGACCCCTTGACTCAATATAATTGAATCCTGAGAGTTGTAGTTTGGACGGTACACATTGGC
Organism: Anolis carolinensis; assembly: GCF_035594765.1. NCBI lineage: Eukaryota > Metazoa > Chordata > Lepidosauria > Squamata > Anolidae > Anolis > Anolis carolinensis. The sequence goes on along the minus strand of NC_085844.1, from coordinate 4,058,329 downwards.
AGAAGCTAGGGACCATATAAAACTACAACTTCCAGGAGTCCATAGCATCCTGTACCAAACTGCATTCGTTTCCACAGTGTAGATGCAACCAATGCTTTTCTAAACAATCTCCAAGCCCAGACCCACGAACAATGTGCAGCAGTAGTCTAGTCTAGCCGGATCCAGAACTGAAGTAAAGATATCAGCATTCCTTTCTGATGGGTATGGATGAGAGGACATTTTCCGACACAGAGGCTCAGAAATGAGGAAATTAATAAAGGAAGGTCCCCGCGGCAGCATTAACCCCAGTCCTCCTTGATGCATGTCGCATTCTTAATTACTGTTTGTGCAATTAAATGTAGCCTGCAATAGAGGCAGCCGGGGGATTGACTCCGCTCTGGGGAAAGAGAAGGCTGGCTTTTTAAAAATTGCAGACTGCAACAGACTGCAGGCAATGTGAGGGAATAGCAAACGAGAGGCAGGGAGTGCGTGTCTACACTGAATTAATGCAGTTTGACATCACTTTGTAATCATAGAATCATATCATTTCGCGAGGCACCATGTAACGGATCTTGCCTAATGCCTACCTTGCAGGGCTGATGTACAGACATTTTGCAGGCCTTGCTTGCAAAAACTCAGCAGAGCAAAGGGAGGAGCGATCAGGCAGCCATTACAGTAACTGCCGTCTGATTGGCTGATATTGTTTAGCAACTGGAAATGGGTGGAGCCAAAGTGACAGTTGGAGATAGGTAGCCAAAGAATTCCTTTTCAGTTGGGGGTTGGAGTTTGAAATGCGAAGAAAGAGATACAGTTTTGGGAACTGTGTTTTTAAAAGGAAGCCTCTTTGAGGAATATAGTTAAAGCCTTCAGAAAAGGAAGGGCTGAGAACTATATTGTGGGGTTGTTGTATGTTTTCCGGGCTGTATGGCCATGTTCTAGAAGTATTCTTCCCTGACGTTTTGCCCACATCTATGGCAGGCATCCTCAGAGGTTGTGAGGTATAGATGCCTGCCACAGATGTGGGTGAAACGTCAGGAGAGAATACTTCTGGAACATGGCCAGACAGCCCAGAAAACACACAACTACCCTGTGATCCCGGCCATGAAGCCTTCGACAACACAACTATATTGTGTCTCTATAATCTAGAGTGTTGGTGTTAAATCCCAGGAGAAGTGGATTTAAAAGTTTACGTTGTCCTGTTTGTGTTTCCTGAGTGAAGAAACATATTTCCACAGAAACCAAGTTATAAAACCATCCTTTGAGGAGAAAAGCCTAAGCCTTTAATGAAACCGCTACGCCTATTTACGGTTCAAATACAAATAAACAACAACTTCTTGTTTTTCCTCACATAAAGTGTCTCATGTCTCTCTCTCAATATCCTAATATAGTAGAGGCTCCTGAATAAAGCATTGGTGGCAGCATTGGTAGAGGTAGCGAGTTCGGATCCTCTACATTTTGGTGGCAGCTGAAACAAAAGCCTTTGCATTTTTGGCAGTTCTGAAAAATACCCTAAATTCTATATTTTTAAAATCCAATCCTCTATACACCAACTCCATTTGGCAGAGAAAGCTAAAGACTTCTTAAAATGACATCTTCTAGGATTCCATAGCATTGAGTTGTACGAGGAGTTAAAGTGGTGCCAAACTGCATTCATTCTTCAGTGTAGATGCATCCCTGGGAGCTTAAGAAGTTGCAGGATTTGGGGTGAAGTAAGTGGGCAGAAACCCAGAACAGTCTAGAAGGCCCCGTTCTGAGATATTGATCATCCTTTGGGATGTTATTTGCTCATCTCCTCTTCTGTCCGCTTTTTCGGCACCAGGGAACCAAAGCCGGTTTTATTTTTCTCCAGGCTTTTAGTGGATGATGTGTTTTGCTTTTAATGGATGGGGCTTGGACAATAGATCAGGGGAGTATTTTATTTTTCTCCCTGCTCTATGATTTCACTGCTTCGGTGCTTGCTTTTTATGCCCCTTGGAGAATAATGTATTTAGATATTCACAAAGATTGCTTCCTATCAACTTGGCATTTCGGAGCTTCTCTGCTGTCCAAATGGATGCATCTACACCAGGCATGGGCAAACCTCAGCCCTCCGGGTGTTTTGGACTCCAACTCCCACCCTTCCTAACAGCCACTTAAGCAGTCAACACCTTTAGCACCCTTTTGTTTGTCTTGAATAGCACCATTGTATTAATCAGAGCTATCATGGCTTATTTTGGCTGATATACAATATAACTGTAGTAACTCAGCCGCCATGGCCTGTACTACAGCAGGAGTTGGAGTCTGATTCAGAGTCTGATTCGGATTTTGGGCCCATCCAGGACTTGGATCAAAGCCCAATGCCTCTGCAGGTGCCCGAAGTAGTGGTGCCAGAGAATCCACTAATTGGCGAGCATTCCGATCCTCAGTCAAGGTTGGTTTTGCCAGATGTTGTTGACACAGCGGAGGATGATGCTTTTAATCGGAGAGAATCTTTTGCAAAGGAAAGGAGTCAAAGGGAAGGTGCGAGGCGCAGTCGACGTTTGGCTCTCAGGCGCACTAATGACTAACTTTCCCGTGTGAAGTTCTGTGCGCCCCAACTCTCATTGACTTGTAGCCTTGAAAACTCTTTAAAGGAATCGGTCTTTAAAGGACTGATTCATTTGTATGAGTGGGAATCAATCTGGAGAAAGAAAATTAAATTTACATACATGAAGGAAAATTGGCTAAAAGTCATACATAGATGGTATCTGACTCCAAAAAAAACTAGGGCTAATGTATAGGAGTGCTAACAATAAATGTTGGAGATGTAAAGTGCAAACAGGCTCCTACCTCCACATGTGGTGGAGTTGTAGGAAATTAGAAAAATATTGGGTGACAGTCCTTGAGGAAAGCAACAAAATACTAAAAACTAAATTCGAGATAAAACCTGAGCTTCTCCTGCTAGGGCTATATGATCCGCAAACCAAAATCAATATTAATACAGACAAACTCTTTACTTTCTTTATCACGGCAGCAAGAATGGTGTTAGCAAAACACTGGAAATCTGGAAAAGCTCCCACGAAAGAATCTTGGATAGACAAATTGATTGAAATAAAGGACATGGACAAATTAACCTTTTTGATTAGAAGAAGCAATGGCAGAGCACTGAAAGCCACAGATTGGTCATGTTTTGAGAACTACTTGAAGAAAGAAAAGCTAGAAACGTATCAAGAAACAAGAAGAACAAAATCAGAAGTCAACCTTACCCCCTTCCCTATTGTTTTACCCATCCGGCGCACCTCCCCCCACCCCTCCCCCAACCCTCCCCAAACCCCCTTCTACCCCACAACCACCCCATCCAAAATCCCCCCTCTTTCCTTCCTACCCCACTCACACCTTCCCCAGTTTACTGGTTGTTTGTCTGTAAAGGAAACCCTTAATAAAAACAATTTTTTTAAAAAGAAAACTCTTTAAAAGTGCTTCACTCCCTGCTCTGGTTGCGGTGTCAACTTTGCCAATCTTGGAAGAAGAATCTATGATCCTGCCTCTTCCTCCTTGCCTTTTTCCCTGCTTGGTTTCAGGATTTCCAGGCTGTGTTTGTGCTCAATGACTCTCAAGTATACCTTGCCTTGTTAACCTCGAATCCACGACTCCTTGGCGATTGCTTCCCTTGTGGGTTACAGTTTGTGGGATTACAGCATCTTGCCCTTGTTCCTTGCAACTTCTGACTGACCCAGTTTGGACGGTGTTATGGACTAACTCCAACCTCTTGGAGGAACTATCGAGTTCCCTTTGTGGATTACAATATTGAAAAACTTTACTGGACTTGTGTTGGACAGTCATAGACTTTATATTATGGACTAGTTCCTCTACTGACTTTTTATGCTTTCTCCTTGCATATATATATATATATATATATCTATATATATAAAAGAGTGATGGCATCACGGCAATTCACAAAACAACAAAAGTACAGGCCCCCCAACCTCAAAATTTGACAACACAACCCATCATCCACGCCTCAAGGTTGATACAACAAAAAGAAAAGAAAAATAAAGTCCTAATTAGAGGGAGAGCAATAATTTTTTTTATCCAATTGCTGCCAGTTTAGAGGGCTAATCTCTGCCCACTTGGTTGCCTAGCAACCAAGGGACAGCCAGGTTTCAGTTAGGGGACAGGCAGATTTAGGCCTCACTTAGGCTTCTTCCACAGATTATCTAATTTGCACTGGATTATATGGCAGTGTAGACTCAAGGCCCTTCCACACAGCTATATAACCCATTTATAATCTTATATTATCTGCTTGGCACTGGATTATCTTGAGTTCACACTGCCATATAATCCACTTCAGTGTGCATTTTATACAACTGTGAAGAAGGGGCCTCATATAATCCAGTTCTAAGCAGATAATATAAGATGATCAATATACAGTAGACTCTCACTTATCCAACATAAACAGGCCAGCAGGATAAGTAAATATATTGGATAATAAGAAGGGATTCAGGAAAAGCTGATTAAACATCAAATTAGGTAATCGTTATACAAATTAAGCACCAAAACATCATATTATACAACAAATTTGACAAAAAAGGTAGTTCCATGCGCAGTAATGCTATGTAGTAATTACAGTAGAGTCTCACTTATCCAACACTCGCTTATCCAACGTTCTGGATTATCCAACGCATTTTTGTAGTCAATGTTTTCAAGATATCGTGATAATTTGGTGCTAAATTCATAAATACAGTAATTACTACATAGCATTACTGCGTATTGAACTACTTTTTCTGCCAAATTTGTTGTCTAACATGATGTTTTGGTGTTTCATTTGTAAAATCATAACCTAATTTGATATTTAATAGGCTTTTCCTTAACGCCTCCTTATTATCCAACATATTCGGTTATCCAACATTTTGCCAGCCCACTTATGTTGGATAAGTGAGACTCTACTGTACTGTATTTACAAATTTACCAGTAAAATATCACAATGAATTTGAAACACTGACTACAAAAACATTGATTATGAAAAGGCAGACTGTGTTGGATAATCCAGAACATTGTATAAGCGAATGTTGGATAAGTGAGATTCTACTTTGATATGAAATAATTTCTAGGATAGAATAATGCAGAACAATATAATCTCTAAAACCAGGACAGTAATAAAGAAATAAAGAAAGTAAATAAAGCAAGGAAATTGGAAATTCCACAAAGGAAACAATCAGGGCCAGCTAACACCTCCCAAGATTCTTCCAGAAAGGAAGCTGAGAAGGCAGTGAAGCACTATGTATTACCAAAGTCATTATTATTACTATCATTACTATCCTTACTATTATTATTATTATTATTATTATTATTATTATTATTATTATTGTGTTGCGGTCAACCGTGAAAATGAATACAATCTGGCTCCAAGTATTAAAAAAAAACTAAAATCAGAATATATAAAAATTAATGTGGTATAATAAAACAGAACAATACAATCTCTAAAATCAGAACACTAAATAAAGAACAACACTCTGAAAATAGGGGAATTTCACACAGAAAACAATCAGGGCCAGCTAACACCTCCCAACAAAGGATTCCCATCATCAAAGTCTGGCCAATCCTCTGTTTTCTCAGGGCCACAGACAGTAGAAGCATATAAAATATCGCAAACAACACCACTCTGAAAACAAGGTAATTCCAGACAGGAAACAATCAGGGCCAGCTAACACCTCCCAACAAAAAAATCACTCAGGGAGGAAACAGCTAGGCTTTAAATCTGCAAGGCCATTACATCCTAATCATTTTTCCTAATTGCAGCATTCATACTTGCCTCCAACAAACAAAAAAAAACCAATCAGAAATATTGTATATTCACAACCTTTAGGAAATAATATCCCCTGATGGCGCAGCGTGTTAAAGCGCTGAGCTGCTGAACTTCTGGACCGAAAGGCCGCAGGTTTGAATTGGGGGAACTGACAGAGCCCCCACTGTTAGCCCCAGCTTCTGCCAACCCAGAAGTTCAAAAACATGTAAATGTGAGTGCATCAATAGGTACTTCTCCGGTGGGAAGGTAACGCCGCTCCATGCAGTCATCCCACATGACCTTGGAGGAGTCTACGGACAACGCTGGCTCTTCGGCTTAGAAATGGAGATGAGCACCAACCCTCAGAATCAGACATGACTGGACTTAACGTCAGGGGAAAACCTTTACCCTTTACCTTAACTACCACCAATACCTCAATACTTTATTTCCCAGACCACCAGACTTCGCCACAGCAACGCGTGGCCGGGCACAGCTAGTATATATATATATATAGGTAATGAAATTTCGGCCTAGGACAAAACAACAAAACTACACATCCCAGAAACACTAAACTTGGCAGCACAACCCTTCATCCATGCCTCTACGTTCATACAACAAAAAGAAAATAAAAATAAAGTCCTAATTAGAGGGAGAGGAATAATTGTTTTTATCCAATTGCTGCCAGTTACAAGGCTAAGCTCCGCCCACTTGGTCGCCCACTGCCTATAAAATACAGATTATCTGATTTTAACTGGATTATATGGCAGCGTAGACTCAAGGCCCTTCCACACAGCTATATTACCCATTTATAATAGACTTAATGGAAGGTAAAACCTTTACCCTTTAACTTAACTACCACCAATTCCTCAATACTTTTATTTCCCATACCACTATACTTCGCCACAGCAACGCGTGGCCGGGCACAGCTAGTATATATATATATATAAGGTAAAGGTAAAGGTTTTCCCCTGACGTTAAGTCCAGTCGTGTCCAACTCTGGGGGTTGGTGCTCATCTCCATTTCTAAGCCCAAGAGCCGGTGTTGTCCACAGACACCTCCAAAGTCATGTGGCCATAGGCATGACTGCATGGAATGGCGTTACCTTCCCACCGGAGTGGTACCTATTGATCTACTCACATTTGCATGTTTTCGAACTGCTAGGTTGGCAGAAGCTGGAGCTAACAGTGGGAGCTCCCTGGGTTTGAACCTGGGACCTTTTGGTCTGCAAGTTTAGCAGCTCAACACTAAAACACACTGAGCCACCGGAGACTCATATATATATATATCCTTCAATAAACTGCTTTGCTTATGATTTGTGGTTTTCAGGGTGCTCTCACTACCTTGGGGTGTAACAGTAACAACATTTGTAAAGTTTTTTGTTCCTGGCGTGAAAGTGTTATTCCTGTTTAATTGTGTGGTCATTGCTTGGAAAGTACTGTAGTTGTTCTACTACAGAAACATTATTTCTTGTGGCTGCCACAAACTAGGTTGACGGTTGAGACTTGATGAAAAATTCATTGAAAAACTATAGCAAAATGTGCTGTAGTGGGATGTAATTCCTGCAGAAACAAAGTTTTTGCAGCTTAATAAACTTTTTTATGTTTTTATGCCAGAACCAATTAGGAAATGTGTTCGGGATTCCTCATCTTCAGAAGAGGAAGGGGAGCAGGAAAGTGTTCAGGAATCAGAGGGGCAGTTGGAATCAGAGGAGGAGATTTTGCAAGTACCCACATTTCAGGAAAGGCGAAAAGAAACAGAGCAGAGATGCAGTTCAATAAAAATAGCTGCCAGAAACGCTAAAGTAATTGGGAACTGCCAATAGCAGCTGCTTCGTAGGGAAACTCCCAGGTTCTCATAGCATTTAGTGATGGCAGCTAAAGTAGGCTCAAACTGCATTAAGTGTAGATGCACTCATTAGCAAAGAAGGCTAAAGTCCTTGGAAGACTACAACTCCCAGGCTCCCGTAGCAAAGAGCAAGCAGCATGAAGTGTAGATGGGCGTTATGGCAGAGAAGGCTAAAGACCTTGTAAAACTACAGTTCCCAGGGTTTCAGAGCATTCAGCCACGGCTGTTAAAGTGGTGTCACACCACAGTAATTCTCCAGTGTAGATGTACCCCTTGGTGAGAGACGGGGACAATATCAAACATTGCCCTGGCCACAAATCATGTGCATTTGGACGAAATCCTGTGCAAACTCTCTTTCATGCTTTCGTCTCACTCTCTCTGTCTTGCACGGAGGATGTTCTGCTGAGCTGGCATTTTGCAGCCGCTTTTCCAAATGGCTGAGCAATTTCTGTTTTGGTCTCTTTCGGGTTGCAAGGGCTGCCGGTTTGCATTGCTTTTTAATAACAACAGCATTTTGAGCCCAGTTCCTGGCTTTGGCAGGACTCTAATGCTTCGCCGGTGAACTGAATGCAAATAATTCAGAATTATTGCTGGGGTTGTTTTAGACACACAAGCAGACTGCAATAAAAAGTCTCAGCGTTAGGTATGAATGAACCTCGATGGAGCATGTCGGCGCAGAATCTAAGGGCGCCTCTACATTGATACCAATAGGATCCTGGGAGTTGTAGTTTTACAAGGCCTTTAGCTTTTTCTGCTAATAAGCAGAATACAGTTCTCACAATTCCATAGCAACAAGCAGTTAAAGTGGTATCAAACTGTATTAATTTCACAATATAGATGCACCCTGGGTGTGAATGCTCAGCTTCTGCCTTGTCAGCTTGTTTACTCTGCTTGACTAATCTAGACTTCTTACCTACCCTTACAAACTGCATTAATTCTACAGTGTAGATGCACCTTGGATGTGAATGTTCAGCTTCTGCCTTGTCAGCTTGTTTTCACTGCTTGAGTAATCCACACTTCTTAACTACCCTTACAAACTGTATTAATTCTACAGTGTAGATGTACCCAGCATTTAAATGTTCAGCTTATGTCTTGTCAGCTTATTTACTCTCAGTGAGTAATCCATGCTTCTTATCTTCTCTTGCAAATTGCATTAATTCTACAGTGTAGATGCACCCTGTGTGTGAATGTTCAGCCTCTGCCTTGTCAGCCTTGTCACATTGGCTGGTTAACTTTTCTCTTTCTCCTCTTTGTAAGTTCAAAGAATCACAGGAGAATTACATTTTTCAGAACCTTGCAAAAGTCCCCCTTTTAAGGACAACTTTAATACTCCTCAACTAGCATTTTTAGTCCAAAAGTATATTTTCCAATTGTTTCCTCTGCTTGAGTGATCCACGCTTCTTATCTACCCTTATAAACTGCATTAATTCTACAGTGTAGATGCACCCTGGGTGTGAATGTTCAGCATCTGCCTTGACAGCAATTTTACTTTGCTTGAGTAATCCGCACTTCTTATCTACCCTTATAGACTACATTAATTCTACAGTGTAGATGCCCCCTGGGTGTAAATGTTCAGCTTCTGCCTTGTCAGCTTGTTGACTCTGCTTGAGTAATCCACACTTCTTATCTACCCTTATAAACTACATTAATTCTACAGTATAATACACCCTGGGTGTGAATGTTCAGCTTCTGCTTTGTCAGCTTGCTTGAGTGATCCACGCTTCTTATCTACCCTTATAAACTATATTAATTCTACAGTGTAGATGTACCCAGCATTTAAATGTCCAGCTTATGCCTTGTCAGCTTATTTACTCTCAATGAGTAATCCATGCTTCTTATGTACTCTTGCAAATTGCATTAATTCTACAATGTAGATGCGCCCTGGATGTGAATGTTCAGCTTCTGTCTTGTTATCTTGTTTACTCTGCTTGAGTAATCTACGCTTCTTATCTAGTACCCATACAAACTCAATTAATTCTACAGTGTTGTAGATGCATCCTCAGTTGGAAAGTGAATCCATTCTGGGTTCTAATTTAAACTTTAAAGGAACCTCCCCCCAAAACAGAATCAGCACCTTGGATTTCTCCTTTAAATTTCAGACTAAAACACAGAGTAGATTTATGACCCCACTGACTTCAGAACGGCCAGAAATGAGATAGCAGATTGAAATTACTATAGTTGCAGCTTGTTTGGGGAGGGTGGGATCCCATACACTCCAAAGCATCCAAGAACTGGGCCCCTTCGCTGCTGTCGTCTTGTTGTTGTTGTTGCTGCTGTTGCTAATGTTGTTGTTGCAATGTGTTTGTTTGGTTTTTTTATTTCTTGGGAATTTTGCTTTTCCAAAAGTGCGGAATAGGAAGCTTTCGTGGTTTGAAAGGAACTTTGTGTGAAGTAAGAATGGGGTTCAGGAACAATACTTCTTACTAAAACATTTACTGGTTTCGGGGTTGTTGTATGTCTTTCGGGCTGTGTGGCCATGTTCCAGAAGTATTCTCTCCTGACGTTTCACCCACATCTATGGCAAGCATCCTCAGAGGTCAGGAAAGAATACTTCTGGAACATGGTCACACAGCCTGAAAGACATACAACAACCCTGTGATCCTGGCCATGAAAGCCTTTGACAACACGTTTACTGGTTTCATTGTTTGCAGACTTCAGCATTCCAAATGAAGTGGCTCTGTGCTTTTCTGCTCCTGAGCATGTACAGAATGCCTGGGAAAGAAAAGGCAATGGGATCCAAAGCAACCAAGCGCTCACTGCAGTGGCCTCTTTGCCTTGGAGAGAAAGGGACCCTTCCCGCCTGCCGGGTCGTATTCCAGAGGCCCCGGAGGAACGCAATTATTTCCCTCTGATTTTTAATTAATGCAATTGGAAGCGGAGCGTGTTGGGAAAACAGAGAGGGAAAGGCCCCTCCGAGGGACACGCTATGACAACCCTGTCACCGCCGATTAGCGGGTAATGACCTCCGTGACGCCTGTTGTTATTAATCAGATTAATAAAAAACGGTGGCGTGATCCCTGAAGATCGGCTGACTCCGGATAAAAATGGACGGGGAGGAGGGGGACCACTACAAAGGGGGAGAGGGGGGATTTCTAGTCCTCCCTGCCTTACAAGAATCGGTTGCAACAAGTCTTTGGCACGGATGGAAAAACACATGAGTGAAAAACTACATCTCTTTCATAAAGACACACCAGAATAACTCTGCAGTCATAGGGTGCATCTACACCAGGGGTCCCCAAACTTTTTAAACAGGGGGCCAGTTCACGATCCTTTGGACCGTTGGAGGGCCAGACTATAGTTGGCCACCGAGCAATAATAATAATAATAATAATAATAATAATAATAATAATAATAATAATAATAATAATAATGAGGATTGGAAGAGACCCCTTGAGCCATTGAGTCCAATCCCCTTCTGCCTTAGTGCACTGAAAACACAAGCAAAGCACCCCTGACAGATGGCCTCCCAGCCTCAATGTTAATAATAATAATAATAATATTAATAATAATAATAATAATAATGACCCTTGGGCCATTGAGTCCAATCCCCTTCTGCCTTTGTGCACTGAAAGAACAAGCAAAGCACCCCTGATGGATGGCCTCCCAGCCTCAATGTCAATAATAATAATAATAATAATAATAATAATAATAATAATAATAATAATAATAACTGCAAAAGGCCACCCTGCTGGGATCTGCGCGCATCATCCAAAAACATATCACACAGTCCTAGACACTTGGGAAGTGTTCGTCTTGTGATTTTGTGAAACGAAATCCAGCATATCTATCTTGTTTGCTGTGTCATAATAAAATAATAATAATAATAATAGACCCTTGGGCCATTGAGTCCAATCCCCTTCTGTCTTTGTGCACTGAAAGAACAAGCAAAGCACCCCTGACAGATGGCCTCCCAGCCTCAATATTAATAATAATAATAACAATGAAGAGTGTTGGAAGAAACCCCTTGGGCCATTGAGTCCAACCCCCTTCTGCCTCTGTGCACCAAAAGCACAAGCAAAGCACCCCTGACAGATGACCTCCCAGCCTCAATATTAATATTAATATTAATATTAATAATAAGGGTTGTAAGAGAAGAAGAGATCCCTTAGGTCATTTAGCTCAACCCCCTTCTGCCCTTGTGCCGTGGGGGCCGGATTAATGGCTTCGATGGACCGCATCGGGCCCCCGGGCCTTAGTTTGGGGACCCCTGATCTACACTGTAGAATGAATGCAGTTTTACATCACTTTCATTTCCATGGTTCGAAGCTATGGAATCCTAGGAGTTTGTACTCTTACCAGGCTTGTAGCCAGATCTGCCAAAGAGTGCGGCTACATCTGCAAACTACACATCCCAGGATCCCATTGCACTGAGATATGGCAGTTCCAGTGGTGTCAAACTGCATTAAGTCTACAGTGTAGATAGATACCCACAGGGCCGGCCCAAGGTAATTTTCAAGTATAGGCAAAGAATTATTTTTCAATTAGGAGTTGGAGTTTGAAATGTGAAGATAGAGATATAGTTTTGGGAACTATGTTTTCAGAAGGAAGCCTCTTTGAGGAATATAGTTAAAGCCTTCAGAAAAGGAAGGGCTGAGAACTATATTGTGTCTCCAGGGCTGGCCAAGGTAATTTTCAAGTGTAGGCGAACAGAATTTTGGCACCCCCCCAACCAATCACTGAAAAATAAAAGCATTGGATAAGCGAAAATGTTGGATAATAATGAGGGATTAAGGAAACGCCTAAATAAAGAACAACACTCTGAAAACAGGGGAAATCCAGACAGGAAACAATCAGGGTCAAGTAACACCTCTCAACCAAGGATGCCCTCAGGGAGGAAGCAGCCAGGCTTTGAACCTGCAAGGCCATTAAATGCTAATCAAGGTGGCCAATTGCAACATTCCCACTAGCCTCAAACAGGCAAGAGCTCTTTCTCCCACCCTGAACTTTCCACAGATATATAAACCCCACTTACCTAGCTTCCAACAGACCTCAGAACCTCTGAGGAGGCCTGCCATAGATGTGGGTGAAACATCAGGAGAGAATGCTTCTGGAACATGGCCAGGCAGCCTGGAGACGATGGTGCCGTTCAACCCAACATAACACCGCAAAGAATTGTACTTTGTGGATGAATTGTTTGACTTTTACTTTGAGCAGTGATTCCGGCCGGCTTCATCATCCACTGTGACACCGAGTCCTTGATGGAGTACTTCCTCATTCCTTTCCGCACGCTGCTGGATGGTTTTTATAGTGTCGTAAATGAGTTAAATTAGCCTCCCCGCATAAAACGGTGCCTAAATTTCCTATTCTGTCTTTCGGGTTGCTTAGGTCAACATCGAGCAGGGCTATTTAATGGTCAGGTGCTCGATCTGACCCAGGCTGGCTTCGAACTCATGACATCGATGAAAGCCATGAAACCACCCATGAGGTTTAGAAGAGAATCTTATACTAGCAGGCATGGGCAAACTTTGGCCCTCCTCCAGGTGTTTTGGACTCCAACTCCCACAATTCCTAACCGCCGGTAGGCGGTTAGGAATTGTGGGAGTTGGAGTCCAAAACACCTGGAGGAGGGCCAAAGTTTGCCCATGCCTGGCCGTAAATGCACCGTAGGACACCGGAAATATTAATGCTGACCGCTCGGCCCTTTGCATTGGACGGAGAC